>NW_027270286.1:0-147500 GCF_030848805.1 Temnothorax longispinosus | reverse complement strand
AATCCACAAGCATTGAAGATATGTCCTTTCTATGTCCTTTCAAAATCAAGAAGTTGAGCAAAACGAGACAGAAAAGGATGAAAGTGACATAGAAGATATTGTAACTCAAGCTGAGCCTATGGATACTGAGGATTGAAATAATTATTCAAGACGCGGATGTTAATTTTCATCAACATCTGCGTGTTGGATAGTTTTAGTGTATCCAAAGAATATCCAAATAATTATCACATCAAAAGAACATATTTTCAATGCTTGTGGATTAGGTATATTGGGGAAACCACAGAAAAAAAAACGTACCATTGACTTTACCTCAGAGGTGATGTGGAAAATAGTCAAAAGTTGCACTGTCTGTATGTTTGAATAAATGTTATAAATAATGTAAATAAATTTTTTAAAAACATTTTTCGAGTTGAAATGAGACGATGAGTACAACGAATATAATATGTTTTTCTAATTGTTTGTAATAATTTTTAAGTAAACAATTTGTTAATAAATAAGTAAAAATGAGAGAATGTGTTGAAAACGGCTTTGCAATATGGTTCAATAATAATGCAAAAAATTACGTAAATTTTAATAAAAAATAATTATTTTAGTGTAAAACAAGCGTTATCCGACCTGTACGCAATATTGGATAACTTTGCGCGTCAATAAAAAAATCAGCGTTTGTCGTACAAAAAAAATACAAGGGTCCTTTTTTGTTGCAAATTTCGTCCACAACAAGATGCATACAATAAAATTCGTCTCAAATAAATTCTAAGGCTTGAAAACAGCGAAAAACTAAAAGTAGTCCAAAAAATCAAAATTTTTTGCTTACATAGCTACAAACTAAAGAAAAAAGGTCTAAAAAATCGGTTACACCCTGAAAAGTATTCTTTGTAGTTCTCAGATGATGTGTGATTTTTTGGGATTTTTTAATTCCATTTTAAATGACTGAAAAAAATCACCGACGCAACATCAAAAAACGATGAAATCGAGGGTTTTCGAGATCCGAGTCTCGGACTTTGACGGCGCGTGCAAGCTAAACGACTGAGTTGACGATAAATGTTGTTCAGATCATTTATTTATTTATTTATTTATTTAGACCAGCAAGTATTATATAATAACACCTAAAGAGGCAAATTATTGTAGATAATTTTACGCTCTACAAAAAAGATACGTATAGTTAGTTACCCTATCTTGCTTAGTTTTCGAGATATTTGAGAAAAAATAAAAAAAATCACGTTTTTTGTTGATAATATTGTTAATAACTTTTTAATGCGCATTAATTATGCAAAGCAAAATTACTCCCACTTACAGCACCTTAAATCAAAGCGATTCATGGTGGTTGCAACCTGAAAAGAGTGATTGGAAGGTTACCCCCCTAAATTAGTCTAATATGACTGGCCTAGCGTACACAAATTAAAACAATTATTTTCTCGATAACAAAACAAAACACATCAACGAAAATTTTTTGTGGTATATTGGAAGTTTGAAAGTTTTTAACAAAAATTTTTTTTTATTTTTTGATCGTCTCCCTGACAGTTAAAAAAATTATAAAAAATAATTTGTTTAATAAATAGTACGAAATAATTTTTTTTATGTTGTAAATAATTTCATCATAAAATATAGTCCTTTTGTGACAACTTTTATTTAAAAAATTTTTGTATTGCAATTAAAGAAAGAAAGTTATGCAATTATTAATTAAAAAGTCAGTAAATTTTCCATTATTCATAAGTCAAAAAAATTTGCAATTAAAAAAAATATATTTGACACCATATTTTATCTCGTCAGAAACTACCGATATGCAAAATTTGATTCATTTCTGAGAGGTGACTGATCCGGTTCACGCGGAATGGCCCATACCTGACAGTGGCCACATTCGAAGAGCTATCTGGTAACATAATAAAAAAACATATTATTTATTAGTAGCTTCCCAAAAGGAAAGAGTCACATTGCGAACAGTGTAGAATTAGTTAAAGAACTTTCCAACGTTCATATCATGGAGGATCACACACTTGTATCACTCGATGTGGTTTCCCTTTTTACTAATGTTCCTATTGAAAGGGTTATCGACAGTATTTCATCGAGATGGAAATACATTGCCGACAATTGCAAGATCCCGGAATCGGAGTTTCTTCTGGCTGTCAGAATGGTATTAGAATCAACCTTTTTTATGTTTAATGGCGTAATATACCAACAGACTTTCGGATCACCCATGGGCTCCCCGTTGTCTCCCATAGGGGCGGACATAGTGATGCAGGATCTTGAGGAAAGGGCACTTGAGTTGTTGAGTTTCACTCCACCTTTCTATGAGAGATATGTGGATGATATTGCAATGGCAATACCTTCTACTGAATGCACTCACACTTTAGAGGTATTCAATTCTTTTCACCCGAGATTGCAATTTACCATGGAGGTCGGTGTGGATGGCAGGTTGAATTTTTAGAGATAACGATGATCCGGACTGAAAATCGTTTGCAATTCGATTGGTTCCACAAATCTACCTTCTCCGGGAGATATCTAAATTTTTTGTCCCAGCATCCCCATTGCCAGAAGAAAGGAACAGTCATTTGTTTAATAGATCGAGTATTCAAGCTGTCGCATCCTAAATTTCACGAAAAAAACCTTAAATTAGTGATTCATATTTTGTTACAAAATTGCTACCCGTTAGAATTTATTTTTAAGGTAATGCAGGAACGATTGAAATTTCTTTTTTCTAATAGCTGCAATACTGACGACGAGAACTCGATAGATAAGGTTCCTTATTTCACGATACCCTATGTCCCTCAGTTGACTGAAAAATATAAGAATTTAACTAAAGATCTAAATGTAAAGCTCTCGTACTTCAGTTTAAATAAACTGAATAGATATATCAGGGTACACAAAGATACTCTCCCGAGTACATCACATAGGAAAGTTGTGTATAAGATTGACTGTGGGGATTGTGAGGCGTCTTATGTTGGTCAGACGGGGAGACAATTATTAACGAGGATCAAGGAACATGATTCGCATATTAGAAGGAATTGTACGGGACATTCAGTCATAACGGATCACAGATTAGAACATAATCATGAGTTTAAGTGGAATGACGTTAAAATATTAGACCAAGAACCGTCGCTAAGCAAACGCTTGATTTCCGAAATGATTTACATCAAAAGACAAAAAGATGGCCTTAATTTGCAGACGGATACGGAAAATTTACCGGAAACATATGTTAATGTTATCGAAGGACTTGCGAAGATTTGACATTACACTGTTGGTATTTGTAAAGTGACGTAAATGTTATCGTAGGGACTTGCGAGAATTGACATTATATTATTGGTATTTGTAACTTGACCTCTCGCCGTATGTATAGTTGATAACATTGTCGAATCGTGCGTGTCACTGTCAGTTGAAACGGTTTGTAAGACACATCCACTTCACCGCTCATCATAAAACAATAAGTTTTATAATCGACTGACGAGCATTGCGACCTGACTTTATTGTTGACTTTGAATCTGTGAGTTGCTTTTGATCTTTTTCTTTTTGTTAACTCTTGCATTTTTTGTGAGTGGATGGTACTCCGGATGTCCACAGGTATCGCTACACAATGACAAACGACATTCTGCAGTTCAAATTTTCTGGCACTTCAACCAGGAAACTACACGACGATGCTTTGGAACGTGTCGGAGTGCACATCCGCCCTAATTATCGTTTGACTTGATGTTTGCGGCGTTAAGGTTGTTTCTTACCATACTTATGTAAAATTTTGTTAATCATTGCGCTGAGGAGGACCCCAAAAAAGGGTCGAAACGTTCGTTATTGTATTCGAAATTGAATTAAATTTAGCGGTCAAACATCACGCTGGGCTCTTATTGCCTTTGTCGAGTTTTTTGGTTCATATTATTTATATTAATTTTTATACTTATTTATAATATTTATTAATAATAATATTGAAAAAACTGTCTAGTCGAAAGAGTCAGAGCTGTAATAAATGTTTTGAACTTTCTGATTCCTGCGTGGAGCTGACTTTTCTTATTTATATCCGGTAGCATCAAACTGATTTTAAGTCCGTTGCAAAATCAATATGGTGAGTTTCTTTTGTCCCCTCAATTCTTTAATCCTTTCGATTGCATTAAGGCCTTTAGTTTTTCCTCAGCAGCGTTTGAAATAGAAAATATTAAATAATTTCACACTTCTGCACAACGCATAATGTATAAGCATAAGAAAATTGATTGGTCTATACACATGCATGTGCGTAAGGAAATAGACCAATCAGTTTTCTTATGCTTACGTATTAGGTATGCGCTATGCAAAAGTCTGTGTTCCCCGCTTAAATGTTTTCCAAAGGACATTTAGTAAAATTTAAAAAAATCTGAAACTTTGCATAGTAATTTGCATAGTAAAAGTAATTGCATAGTAAAAAAAATAGAGTAATAGGTTCTAATAATAAAATACTTTTTTTTGGGCTAAAAACGGTTTTAGGGGTGAAAATATCCCCTTGGAAAAAAAAACATTTCTCGCTGTTTAATGACGGCTTATTTTTTCTCTTCTTCGAAAGTTCTCTGTAAGACATTACATAATATAATTTTATATGTTGTTTTCTATACATTGTTTATTCTTACAATTAAATTAATTTTAAAATAAAATAAAATTATTAAAATATTACTTATTTTATGTAATTGTGTTACAATAATAATATATTGTTCAAAGAAATATTCAAAACAAAAAAATTGTTTGCGTGTAATATTGATACAAAGAATAACATGTGTCAATTATAGTAGTATAAGTATTTGTTATATGTCGAGAAAAATAAATTGTTTCACATATTCGATAAAATATAAAATAATTCATTTAAATGTTAATTAATTTAAAAAAAATGTTACGTACATAGTATTTTATTTGTTATCGTAAGTAATTATACTTACACAGCGTTATGAAGAATAAAGAAGCAGTAAATTCAAGAGCAAAATTGTTTTTTAATAAACGCTTTAATAAAACGGCTTTTTAAAAAGTATATAGACTAGAACTAGAACAAATACAGACGCGCGCGTAGCGCGCACTATTTATTTAATTATATATACATATATTAAACTTTTTTTAGATCCACCACTTGTATTTTAACTCAAAAGCGGTTCATTGTTTAAAAAAAAAACGCAAGAGGAAGTCTTTATAGAGTTTTAGTTCCTGATTAAAAAAATTGTTAAACAAAAAAATCCCAGTGGCGTACTATTTTCTCATTTTCTTCATTAAAAAACTTAATATATGTATATGATTACCCATTCGCACGCCCCTGATGGATCTAAAAATGTTTCATCGGTTCACTGGAAAATGGTTTTTAATACAACATGTACGCGTACCAATATTGAATAGAATATCTAAATGTTTTCCAGATTTTCGAAATTTTCATATTTTTCTCACAATTTTGACACTGTATTTTAAAAACGAAGCAGTTTAGGGGATGTGTTTATAGGACCTTTTCTTCCTAAAATAAGCCACGGAAAGTGAATAATTGAAACAATAGTGAAGAAATAGGAAAAATAAAAAATTAAAAGAAGTGAAGATTAAAATTGATAGTTGATTATAGGTCCGTTAATAGTATAATAATAAATGATATCAGTAATAGGTATGGCGCCGCGATAATAATCAGGAACCTGTTCGTTTGCCAAATTGGCGATTCGCGGATATGAGCTTTATCGTTATCGTGCCGCTGATAAGAAGAAAACAGACGCGCGTTACAGTTTTATTCGCATTATCGATTGCTGCTGTATTTGGAATTCCGATGTGGCACCTGTGGCACACGCGCGCTTAACAATTCGCTTGAAGAAATACGTAACGCGTTGCGATATGTCTCATAATTAACGTAGTATAGTCTCGATCAACGCTTGTAAAAAAAGTCGAATGAGCGATCGATGTAGATAGAGCGCAAATCTAAAAAAAAGATATCCGAAAAGAGATATTCGTTTTTAATCACGATATAATGTGTGTACATACTGTACATACATACATACGTAATAAATTTATTGCGAAAAATATTATCTCAGCCAGGGTTCGAACCTGGAACCTCCCTTATTCCGTTTCGACCACTGAGACATGTGGTAATATTTATCGCAATAACCTGTACTTATTAGAACAATAATAATAGAAGATGGAAACACCGAAAGTAACTTTCATTCGGTTGGGGTATTATTACTAGGCCAGGTGTATCAAATTCAATGCAATTGTAGTTCGCCAGTACGAAATAATAAAACTAAGACTCAAAACAGGACCGACGATCGCACTGCTCACGGATGGCGTCCTAGCGTCCTTACGGACGTTGACCCTTCCTGAGCTATTAAAAGTGCGATCGGCTCGCGCACCGCGCCTCAAAACGTGTACCTGCGAGCGACATTTGTAAGTATCTGGTTGCGTCCTTCCTTATCCCTACCCCTCTGGTTAGCCTTCCTTCGCTTCCCAGTTTTTCTTATCCTAATCCTGATGGGATGGACGTAACAATAGTAAAGGATGGAATACAGCAAAATACAAGTGCATAAGCTCTTATATTCTTTGTTTAGCTTGATATCTCGTATATCCCTTCTGTTTAGGATATACGGCATTTTAGCATGCGGGATTTATGCCATAGTACAGACGCTTTGTAAAAATCGAAATCTCCTATTATGTGTTCTTTTTCTTTCTTTTCCTTGGATTGTATACCAATAACCTTTCATGCATCTATCGTTCTTCTATTTTCTTTTTAAAATTTTTCAGTTTTCTAATTTGTTTATTATTCTTACATCTTAATAAACTTCTTACACACATTTTATAACTTATTATGACATTTTATTGCCTTATTTATAAACATTATTTGTAATTTTTTAGGCGTATATTTCACCCATGAATGTCATATATCCCACATTCCACCCCTCTGGGATATGGCAAAAATGCAAAGGTTTCTAAAAGTCTTTTTTTATTAAATACAAAGAATAAATATGTCATATTTCTATTTTGTTTATAGTAGTAGACAGTATAAAGTTTTTATTGGTATAATTTATTTGCCTTATTATGCCGGGATTACGATGAATTTAACGTAACGGGACGCGACGGGACGCGAAGTAACTTAAAACCTAAACACATTGTTTTTATATGCGTTACGTAAAGTCGATCGTAATCAGCCGCATATAAAAACAATGTGTTTAGGTTTTACGTTACTTCGCGTCCCGTCGCGTCCCGTTACGTTAAGTTCATCGTAATTCCGGCATAATAAGGCGGAACTACGATAAACTTAACGTAACGGGACGCGACGGGACGCGAAGTAACGTAAAACCTAAACACATTGTTTTTATATGCGGCTGATTACGATCGACTTTACGTAACGCATATAAAAACAATGTGTTTAGGTTTTACGTTACTTCGCATCCCGTCGCGTCCCGTTACGTTAAATTCATCGTAATCCCGGCGTAATGAACTTAACGGCAAAAGTACATCTGTGAAATTACGATCGCCGTAACGTGAAGCAGCGTGCATTGAAAAATGATTTGACAGCGTTGTTAAAAGGTTGTGGTGTGAATAGAGTCGAGAACGTTGATTGGTTGAAAGAGTCACGTGAACAGCCCGATTCGACGAAACGCGACGTGAAAGCTTGACATTGGCAAGCTTTCACGTCGCGTTGAGTTCTGATACTTCACGTCACGTTACGTAAAGTCGATCGTAATCAGCCGCATATAAAAACAATGTGTTTAGGTTTCACGTTACTTCGCGTCCCGTCGCGTTCCGTTACGTTAAGTTTATCGTAATTCCGCCTTTAAACATAGCACTTAATTAAGTAGAATTAAGATAAATTAAGTTTCCCTTAGCTGCGGCGTATATAAGTTACCCTATTTATAAATCTGGTCATTATATCATAATTCTAACTGTTTTTAAAATCTTTACTTTAAACGTAATAACTTTCAGTTATGTTAATGTTTTAAAACATTCTTTTGTTTAAAGTTTAAACAATAATCAAAATATCTAAATATGGCAGGTCGGGGCTGTTGTGACG
The DNA here is from genome assembly GCF_030848805.1 of Temnothorax longispinosus. Classification (NCBI taxonomy): domain Eukaryota; kingdom Metazoa; phylum Arthropoda; class Insecta; order Hymenoptera; family Formicidae; genus Temnothorax; species Temnothorax longispinosus. The sequence continues at coordinate 139,525 of NW_027270286.1, read as the reverse complement.
GGGTAGGTTGTTACTGCTTTTCTACTTATAATTTCGACCAACTCCGTCGATGTAACACATAACCTCGGCATAACAGCGGCAGATATTTTAATCTTATGTAAAATTTCACCGTTAACATCTGTTATTACGTATCAGGACCAGTCAATATAGATCATAGAACATCAGTTAAATTATATCGGGGAAGTGGTTGAGAGGGGGAGCGAACGGTCGGCTCGGAGTAAAGGAGGAAACAGATAAAGGCTTGGAAAGGTGGCAAAGGCAAGAAAAATGAAGAAGTGAGGTGAAGTTGGTGGAGGAGGTCGAGGATGAAGTGGAGGAGGAGTCAAGGGTGACACGAGGATAGAGTGGTGCGGGTTGAAAGTCAGGGTGCTTTTAGAGGTTAGGACAAGGAAAAGGAGAAAGAACGGGCAGGGACGGAAGAGGTGAGAAGATGTGGAGGGGGAGCGGCGGCTTGGAACAGGGTGCGGCAGGCGAAAGTGGAGACGTGGGACCCGCTGGTTGGTCTGTCGGCGAGGCACGGTGGAAGTAGCGGTACGAGCTACGAGCCAGCGCGGGGGGTCGACTGCTCCGAAAGGGCATATTGGCACCACTGCGGAACGGCGGGACGTGGCGCGCAGGAGTAGACGACAGGCAGAGCGGGTCGGTAAGGAAGAGAGAATAGATACCGACGATGGAGGAGATGGCGCGAGAGGCGAGCTGGAAATTAAGGCGGGTGCGTATCGCGCGTCAGCATGACAACGATTGAAGGTCGAGAGTCGGTGATCAATTGATCGAGGGAAGAGGTGTCGACGGAGCATAGCGAGCGCACGGCAGTGCACGTGGTGACAGCAGAGCGAGGAGAGACGTGAAAGACGGCAAGGAGGAAAGAAAAGAAGGAAAGCAGGGAAGCAGTAAAAAGAGTAAAGAAGAGCAGGAGAAAAGAAGAGAAAGAAAGGGCAAAGGTGAAGGGTGAACAAGTGAGGGAGTAGGAAGAGGAGCGAGACGGAAGGCGCGCGCGCGCGCGCGCACACACACACACACACACACACACACGCAGGGGGGTTAGAGGAGGCAAAAAGAAGGAGAGAGAAAGGGTAAGAAGGTAGAAGTTGGATAAAAGTTATGTGTAGGAAGAGGAGCTGAGAGTGAAGGAGGAGAGAGGTAGGGATTACACAAACACGCATACGCGAACTCGCACGGAGGATGGAGGAGAGGCAGAGAGGAGAAGAGAGGGGAGGTGAAGAGGCATAAGCTAAAAGAAGGCAGAAGGGTGAAGAGAAGGCGGCAGAGGGGAGAGCGGGGAGATGGAGGAGTCGGAAGGTCTGATGAGGGTGCTCTGAGCACGATTGCAGAGGAGTTAGGGAGGATCAGAAGAGTGCTAGAGAGAAGGGAAGGGGGGGAGAAGAAGCGGGGAGTACTGAGGAGAGAGGGCTGGAGAGTACGGGTGAAAGGAGCGAGCCGGGAAGCAAGACGAAAGAGGAAAAGAGTAGTGAGGCGGAGTGGTGGAAGGAAGAGATGAGAAGAGAGGTCGCAGGATGGAGAGGTGAAAAGGCGCAGGAAGCTGCAGCAGAAGAAAGGAAGGCGTCGAAGGGGGTTAAAAAAGGCGGAGAAAAAGAGAGAAGGATAGTATGGGACAGAGGGGAGATGATCGAAAGATGGGTGGAGGAGGAGGCAAGAAAAAGAGTAAGGGCGGCGGGGGCAAAGGGGGGGGCTGACCTGGGGGAGGAACAGAGATGGAGGGAGATGGAGGAGGTGGGAAGGGTAGAATGTAAGAGGAAAGGGGGAGGGTCGCAGAAGGAGGCAGAGAGAAGAGAGAGCAAAGAGAGTGAGAAGACAAGAAAGCTGAAAGAGAGGGTGAAGAGGTTGGAGGAGGAGAGGGAGCAAAGAGAGAGAAGGAAGAGGAATGTAGTTTGGAGGGGGTTGGATGGGAGGGACGCAGAAGAAGGAGGGATCTGATGGAAAGGGTGGCAGAGAAGGTGTTGGGTAAAGTGCCGAAGATTAGAAGGGTGTGGGAAAAGAGAGGGGAGGGAGGGAGGAATATGCTGATAGTGGAGATGGAGGATGAGAAGGAGAGAGCGGATTTGTTAGGAAGGTATGGGGAATTCAGGCAGAGGTGGGGGATAGGCGTAGACGAGGACTTGACTATGGAAGAGAGAAAAGCGAGGTGGAGGTTACTTGAGAAGGCAAGGGAGGAGAGGGAAAGAGGTAGGAGAACTAGGGTAGAAAACAGGAGAATTTGGGTGGAAGGAAAGGAGATTGTGTAGAACGAGGATGAAGGGAAATGAGAGGAGAAGTAAGGGTAGGGAGGACCGGGCGTCGAAGAAAAGAAGAAAGGAGAAGGAAGCGAAGGAGAAAGGTAGGAGGTTATCTCTGTGTTGCAGAGGCGGGAGCGGTGAGGAGACGGAGAGCTGAGGAGTTGGAGCACAGAAAAAGGGTGGAAGAAGCGGCCAGGAGGAGGGAAAGGAGAGGCAAGGTCCGACAGGGTGAGGGGGGGGGGTACCAGGATGTAAAGGGTCGCTCGCGGCCAGGTCGGGTATAAGGGGATTGTATTTTGTAAAAGGTATGTTTCTAAAAAACGCCACATGGGTTGTATGATGGTTGTAGGATATTTGTAAGAGGTTTGAAACCGTTCCTCGAGAAAAAACGCCTTTCAAACCCTGAGGGAAAAAGAAATAAAGTCCATACATACATACATACATACATACAGTTAAATATCTATCTATATTATAATTTTGCACTTAACAATATAAATGTAATATAACACATATTGTTATTTCTCTTTATTATATATATTATACTTTAAAAACTGTAACTTTCACAACTTAATTCAGTACTGTAGCAACTTACCCCGTATATGGGGCTGATTGTTACAAATGTCGCCTTATAATTGTTATTGGTGTAACAAAATTAATTATACTATTCAGTTAAAAAAATAATTTTTTTGTTGTATAAGCATGCGGCTATTGAAAAATTTTTTTGCGGCTTGTATTCCATTTATTAGTTACGCGTAAAAAATCTTTTAAAAAAAGTGTACAAACTAGCCCCAGTCTCCTTTATCCTGATATGACCTAGAATGATGTAACATTTAACCCAGAAGAGAATAGAGCTCGTAAATTTTTTGTAAAAATTATATAAAAATAAAAAAGTGTACAAATTAGGAATTTGCACATTGCTTCCTCACCATTTTTAAGTGTGCAAATTAGAAATTTGCACATTGCTTATTTTTTTGTGCTCATAAAGCTTCCTATATGAGGAAGCCAAATTGATAAATACTAATAATTATGCATTAAATAAAATAAGCTTTCTCATAGAGGAGCTTTGTGAGCACAATAAAAAGTAATGTGCAAATTTCTAATTTGCACACTTAACCCTCAGGGTACGGGTTAGCGTAACCCGAGCGAGTTTTAAAAGTAGCGCCATTTCAAAGGAAGTGAATGGTTATTTTCAAATGTATCTTTGTTTAAACAAATAATGTAATAAATCTATCAACGCCATTGTATTTTTGAGAAAATTTCCGATCCAAAAAAAAAATTTGTTTCAATTGACAAATTACAGCCCGTATTGATATACAGTCAATCAAAGTCGCCGGGTTAGGCTAACCCATGTCCGTACGGAACGTAACTTTTTTATAGTCCGTACCCTGAGGGTTAAAAATAGTGAGGAAGCAATGTGAAATTTTTAATTATCATATAAATAATACAAAGTTATTGGGGAGGTCCCATTTGCCTACATTCCCAATTGCCAACAGCTTCGTTTGCCCACAACATTTTGCCGACAGTTTTGTTTGCCGACATTCCCGATTGCTTAACAGAGCAATTGTCTACAAGCATTATTGCGCACATTTAATAATTGAAAATACGTGCGCACATGGCCTTATTACGCACAAACATATTGCATATTGACTTTATCGCACACATGCAGATTGCTACATATTCTTACAATGTTCTCTGATAGGAATATAATTTTTGCCCAATCGGGAATGTCGGTAAACGAAACTGTCGGCAAAATGTGGGCAAACAAAGCTGTTGGCAATTGGGAATTGGGAATGTAGGCAAATGCGACTTTCCCAATAACTTTGTGTTATTTATACCTACATAAAAGTGTGCAAATTAGGAATTTGCACATTGTTTCTTTACTATTTTTAAGTGTGCAAATTAGAAATTTGCACATTGCTTTTTATTGTGCTCACAAAGCTCCGGTAAAACTTCGGATTGAGGGCGACCTCACCGATTTCAATGACCTTGATATATATTGTCAAGGTCATGACCCCGAGTGACCTTTAGAAGGTTTTAGCTGTCGCTTGTTATTCGTTAAAAAATTATTAACAAAAAAAGTTTGGAAAATATAGCAGCTATTTTGAGTATTGGAAAGCATAAATGACTAATATATATGTCGAAATAGTTAACGCATACACTTTCCACGCAAGACGAGTTGTCACATGGGTTCGTGGCGTGCTTTACAAGCTCGTTTATATATATACATAATGAAACATTATATATTTTCTATTAATTTCCTGAATACACATATTTTATGTCATCTAGTAATACATAAAATGGGTCTCTTCCAATTCTTTTCACATAGATGATCAACTAACTTATCTTGTTTAATACCACCTCTACTTAAACGACCTCGTAAAGCACGCCACGAGCCCATGTGACAACTCGTTTCGCGTGGAGGCAGTAGGTTCCGCCCCCCTGCGGTCACATGGGTTTGTGGCGTACTTTACGAGCTCGTTTATTGTATATTGCCACAAATATTCACACAGATGATAGACTAACTTACCGGGAAAGAGGAGAAATAGAGAGATTGCAGGAAAGATATTTAAGGTGGGTGTTGGGAGTGGAAAGATGTATACCGGGATATATGATTAGGGAGGAGTTACAAAGGGAGAAACTAAGAGGAAGGGCGGTTATGAGAGCATGGGGGTATGAGAAAAAATTGGAGGAGGGAAAGGGAGGGGAGCTGGCAAGGGAGTGCTGGGAGGAGGTAAAGAGGAGGGCGAAAAGAGGGGTGAGCAGGGGGGGATGGGAGGAGGAGAGAAAAGAAGCGGCGGAGAGCAGGGGCTGGAGGATAGAGGAGGTGGAGGAGCTGAGGGAGGAGGGGATGTGGAGGGGGGAGGACGTGCTTGAGAGAGAAAGAAGAATGCAAAGAGAGGAGAGGTGGAAGGAGATAGGGGAGGCAAAATTTAACAAGTGGTATGGCATGATAAAAGAGGAGGGGATACCGGAGTACTTAAAAAAGAACTGGGGAGAAAATAGGTGGCAGAGGGTGGCTAGATACAGGCTGGGGGGTGGTATGAGGGGGGTGAAACATTGGATGGCGGAGGAGAGAAGAGTGTGCAGGGTGTGTGGAGGGGGGGAGGAGACGTGGGAACATGTGTGGAAAGATTGTGCAGATTGGGAGGGAGGGAGATCATGGCAGGAAGCGGTGGGGGAGGTATTGGGGGAAGAGGGGGAGGGGAAGAGATGGCTGAGGAAATTAGAGAAAGTAAGGGAGGGAGGAGATGACGGAGGGGAGTGGGAGGTAGGGGAGGGGAGGAGTGAATGAGAGAAAGAGGATGAGTGAGGAGTTTGTAAACGGAAACGGAAGTCCACAGAGATAGGAAACTTGCGAACGTGTGTGTGTGTGTAAAGATAAGCAGGGCAATTAGTATGTAAGGTTAAATGTAAGATAGGCTAAGGTAGGTTAAGAGATTGGATAAAGTTGTAAAGGGTTGGGAACGTCTCTTCAAAACGCCTTGCAACCCTGAGGGGAGTCAATAAATATATCTATCTATAGACTAACTTACCTTGTTTAATACCACCTCTACTTAAACGAGCTCGTAAAGAACGCCATGAACCCATGTGACAACTCGTCTCGCGTGAAAAGTGTATGCGTGAACTATTTCGACATGTATATTAGTTATTTATGCCTTCCAATACTTAAAATAACTGCTATATTTTCCAAACCTTTTTTTTAAATAATTTTTTAACGAATAACGAGCGACGGTTAAAACATTCTAAAGGTCACTCGGGGTCATGACCTTGACAACATATATGAAGGTCATTGAAATCGGTGAGGTCGCCCTTAAGGTGGTTCATGCAGTACTTGCAAGTCAAATAGGCAACTATCCTTATTAGTGATAAATAAGTGTGATTTTTGTCCGTAAAAATCAGCATATAATTAGATTTATTATTTATGACATCTTTAATGTTATACGACCTCTACGTAATTAAAATATTGAGACAAAAGTCACATCCTTTACTAGAGTTGTGAGCCGTGTGAATATATGTACAACAGCAGCGCGGCAACGTTATGATAAATAGAATAAACAATGCATGTTAAAATTATTTGGACATTTTATAACCTCATTGTATTAAAACTTGTATTTATTCAGTATTGCAGATCTTGATCAAACTTAATTTTAATTTTTTTTAGAAATGGACGAATATTTTTGTTTCACTCTTTGCTTTATTCAGCGTCCAGAATATGGTAAACGTTGAATGTTTTGGGATATGCGCTATACTCATCAGCTGACACATGCGTTCCCAAGCTGCCGCTAATGCCGCTCGAGTCCAACTGTCAGTTTCGTGCTGTCGATTTAGTCAATCGAAAATTACGTTTTATTATTATATAATACGGTCAATGAACTCGGGTTTCGTCCAGTATCTTGCAAAATGTTTATTGCATCGTTTCGTCAGTTTTTGGTTTGTTCATCTATTTTTGAAGTATTGTAATTTTTGCAGCATAAGCGCTTTAGCTTCGTTTTTCGCAAGAGGGGCTACCCCCCGCGTTAAATTGGCAAAGTTTACGGACATATATCTCCGAAACCAAACGGTTAAAAAATCCGAAATTTTACAGACACACTCTAGAAATGTTAATCTTTCATTTCATATCACATTTTCCGGGCTAACTACATTTGACCTAAATGCATAAACCACCTTAATCCGAAGTTTTACCAAAGCTCCTTTTTGAAGAAACTTATTTTATTTAATGTATAATCATTAGTATTTATTAATTTGGCTTCCTCATATAGGAAGCTTTATGAGCACAATAAAAATAAGCAATGTGATAATTTCTAATTTGTTGCACCATTTAAAAATGGTGAGGAAGCAATTTGTACTGTACGTGAAAGAAACGTACGTTTGGTCGCAAAGTCGTACAATTACGTCTTTTTGCTCGATTGTCACCGGGACGTCACGTACAACTAAAATAATCCGATTTTAATCAGTTGTCTGTTGGATTTTATGCCGTTTTATGATTGATATTTCGGAAATAAAAATTATATTTTATTTCTTATTATAAATTTAAATTTGACACGTAACGTCGCAGACGTACAAAAGATATTGCATAGAATAATATGTTTTATAGTTGGTGATACTGATATTTCAGTCATGTTTACACTGTTTTATATATGTTATAATAACGTTAGTTAAATTCGGTTTTATAACAACTTAAGTACCTACAAATGTAGGTGATTGATACAACGTACATAATACAGTAAGAACCAATTTATATACAGAGTGTCTCAAAGATCTGCAAATATCTCGAAAAATATGGAAGATATGGAAAAATGTTTTGAACAAAAGTTGTAGGGTTTAAAAGTCTATTTACTGATTTTATCAGTTTGACCATAGCTAGCGTTGTTAAGGTCAAGTCATGGTCATTTAAAATTTTTTAAACTGGACCTCTATTTTTTTATTGCATATTCTTGTAGCTTTTGTCGAGACGTCTTCAAAACACTGTAATAAAGCTCTCTTTCATTAAGAATTTTCTGAGATTGGGGAGACCGGGGCAAAGTCGTCACTATTTTTTCGGTGCCGATTTTTAACAACAAAACAAATAATTTTAGTAAAATGTGATATACCGTTGTAAAGAGTGAACCCTTAGCTACAAAATTTATATGGACATTTTTGGTCTACGTCGCTTTGTTCAACTGGTATAGAGTGAAAACGACAAAGATGCAAAAATTGAAATGTCAAAATTACCGGTGTGGAGTCGTCACTCCATTCTCGGACTGAATTATAAATGAAAATTCATAATTCCGATCATGAAAAATAATAGGATACATTTTATTAATTATTTTTTAATAGAAAAATGGAAACATTAATTAAAAACACGATGGCGGAAAATAATTACAAGAATAGCGCACACACTTATGTGCCCTACGCTAGCACGTTTCTCGTCTCTGCTTCTTTGACTTTGATTTTTGCCGAAAGCTTCCATGATATGGCTTGGTGATGACTTCGCCCCGGACACAAGTTTCAAGTTTGGTCGCTTATAAAATATTAGAAATTAATGAAAATAAAAGAAAACTTTACTGGATTCGTGTTCAGCATGCATTAATCTTTAGAATCACTTACTTTGAGATTCGGAGACACAATAATATTTAAGATATTACAAATTTTCGACGCGCAAAAAATTTTACTTTTGACCTCCGAAAACACGTTTGCCTCGATAAGAATCACAACATGGCACATAATCTCACTAAACTCCGTTGGTCACGTGGGCACCACAAGCCGCGTTTACAGTAGTAATGGCGAGTACACACAACATACAGATTTCGAGGTAATTGCAATAACGACTTCGCCCCGGTCTCCTCTATCTTAAATTTTGTCACGATATTTTTAATACAAAATATGAAATATTTCGTAAAGTATTCACTTTTCGATAAATTTACCTTGATACTTTTATATGTAGAATGATGAAAGAAATCAATGTTAAAAAAAACCAGAAAAAATTATTTTAAAAATTTGATTGTCTTTTGTATATATAGACGCATTTAATTTTACAAAATTACAAATATAAAAATTAATATTATTATTCAATTTCTTTCATTATTCTACGTATAAAAGTATAAAGGCAAACTTATCAAAAAGTGTTTACGAGATATTTCATATTTTATATTTAAAATATCGTGACAAAATTTAAAATATCTCAGGAAATTCTTAACAAAAGGGAGTTTTATTACAGTGTATTGGAAACGTCTCGACAAGGGCTACAAGAATATGCAATAAAAAATAGGGAATCCAACTTAAAAAAAATTTTAAATAACCCTGACTTGACCTTAAGGAGGGACTTTACTGTAGCCGGGCGAAAAATAATGATTTTTTGGGAATTTTTTTAAAGAAAACTATAAGTGATATTGAATTAATTTTTTTTCAATATAAAAAGGCATTCTTAAAAAAGAAAAAACATTTTTTTTTTCAATTTTATTAATTTTTATTGTGTTGACGTACAATTTTGTGACACAATGTCGGTAGTGCAACGGTTATCTGCGTACAATGTAGCAACGAGCTGAGTTATCTGAAAGCAAAAAACAAAAATTTTCTTTAAAGCTTATTATAATCAATTACGCGGGGATTGAACCTATTTGCAAATAAAAATATGAAAAATTAAAGAAGTTACAGCAATCGTAAGAAAAGTAACATTTTTTTCGATTAAAAAATCAATCTTTTATTGTTGATAAAAATGTTATAAATAAACAATAAAATGTAGCGGTAGGTTCAATCCCTGGAGAAAATTGTAAGGAATCGAATCATGCGTGGCAAAAGTTATTTGATTGATTACTTTTTGAGTTATTCTGTACGCAAAGTTGGAAAAAGTGGTTTTGAGAAAAACGCGTTTAAAGTTTATTTTTTTGCTGTCAGCCAAAAGCAAGTAAAAATGCATGAAAATTTCAGTATAAAAGTTTTTGAGGTTGCTGAATCCGAATCTGATATCAGATTTTTAAAATTTAAAATGGCGGATTTAATGGCGGGTCAAAAGAGTCGTAGTTGAATAAAGAAATGAAGTTTTTGATGTTTCCACGATACTTACAGTTAAATAATGGTCAATCCGCTATTCCGGGCTCATATAAAATTACTTCTTCTTCCTCGAAAAATTCTTATTTAGCAGTTTTCATCATCTTCTTGGTTGTTCGAGCTTTTTTGGTGCTTTCCAAGGTACGGAGCTCCGCTTGTTTTGCACACACAATACACACATACATATACACACAAAAATATACTTAACACAATCGCATATTTATACGAAACCCTATTGTTGAGAATCTAAGCAGATAAAGTTAGGTTTACCGCCTAAACTGCGAGGCAGGTACGGATTCTGTACCGCCTGCTGCGTATCGATCTTCCGCGCGCCTCACTAAAAGGAGCTGTAGTTTCGTCAATTTTACGAATTCGACGATAACGCTTTGGGAATATGTTCTTGAAACCTTATACTATTTATTTATGCAAAAAAACGATTTACCATTACCATACCCATTACAGTAGAGCCCCCCTTATAACAACGCTACCTATGGTCAAACTGATAAAATCAGTAAATAGATCTTTTTACACTGTGCAATTTTTGTTTCAAACGTTTTTTTGTTAAAATTAAGAATTTCACGCAGTGTTGCGAACAAAAATGCTTTATTCAATCTACGAAAGAATGTGGTGTCAACCACGTGATACACACGTGGTATACGCGTGGCTCTCTCTTTACACAAATTAAACTAATTCTAAAGGAAATTCTAATTGCTAATCAGAGTCTTTCGCTCAACAATAAACATTTAACGCTTTACAATAACCGCTCTGATTAGACTCGCCGTGTACTTATCTGAAATTACGCCACCCCGGTAAGTTCACTTCGGAGTCCTATGCTACTTGATCCGTCGCCTATGAGAGAGAGAGTTATTTCTCGCGGGTGCGTGCCTATAAAGATTCCTATCGTCCTGTTTACATGATTCTAAGATCGCTAATCATTAGACCGCGCTTTCAATAAAACACGGTATTCGTGCGTTCGGTGTGGCGCGAGAATTACTTTCCAACATTTTCCATATCTTCCATATTTTTCGAGATATTTAACTGTTGCGGAACTTTTGGGACATTCTGTATATTGTTATATATAAACAAATGTCCTGACTGACTGACTGACTCATCAAAATCCAGCCCAAACCCTAAGGGGATCCTAAACTGACCCAAATTACCGACAATTGCAGGGAGGGGTCTAACTTTGAGTAGACTGCACAGAACTTAAAAAAGTTTATGTAGAATTGAAATACGCACGAAAACACATCGCGCAAGTATTGATTTTAAGACAAAAATAAAAAAAAATTAAAAAAATACATTTTTGAGCTGTCACCTACCGTAAACGTTTGGTTAATACAGGAGTTGTACAGTTTGTATGTACAAAATAAGATACACACGCGCCACTCGTATAATGTGAACAAAGAATACCGTACATGAAAAACTAAAATTAACCCTTAGTCTGTAAACCTGGGTCGTTTTCGTCCGGGCAAAAATCAAATGTAGTTGTAACTTTTGAAAACGGGTAGAGAAGGCGCCACTGCACCTCCGTAAAAAAAGTTATACTCCCCGAGAACCCGCCTATCGAGTTTCAAGGCGCCAGTTCCCCTCCGGCCGTCGCAGCAGACACTTGAATTCTTCTCCTGACGAAAACGACCTACCTTTACAGTCAACGTTAGTCAAAACCGTAAATAATTTTTTTTCGTTTTTCCGTTTTAAAGTATTCAATGGCTACGTTTACACCCAGCGACCTGATCGCGGCCTGACCTATATTGTGACCCGAAGTAGGTCTAGTCATCATTCGTTTACACCGAAAGAAACCTAAAAATTGACGGAATCGTATTTGGGATCGCCCTGAATTGCAGCGAATCCGAACAAGCAAATGAAGCTTTTAGGACGCGTCGCGCTTGATCGCACGTTTACATCGCAATGATAACGGCCGATTTCAGGTCGGGTCACTAAAATACGCGGCCTGATCTGAAGCCAGGTCCGGTCGTCTATCAACTGTTTACAGCAGGCGGGCTAAATAATTTAGGTCGAATTTGAGGTACAGGCTGCGGCCTAATTTCAACGTAGCCATTGGCTACGTTTACACCCAGCGACCTGATCGCGGCCTGACCTATATTGTGACCCGAAGTAGGTCTAGTCATCATTCGTTTACACCGAAAGAAACCTAAAAATTGACGGGATCGTATTTGGGATCGCCCTGAATTGCAGCGAATCCGAACAAGCAAATGAAGCTTTTAGGACGCGTCGCGCTTGATCGCGCGTTTACATCGCAAATGATAACGGCCGATTTCAGGTCGGGTCACTAAAATACGTGGCCTGATCTGAAGCCAGGTCCGGTCGTCTATCAACTGTTTACAGCAGGCGGGCTAAATAATTTAGGTCGAATTTGAGGTACAGGCCGCGGCCTAATTTCAGGGTGTAAACGTAGCCATTGTGTCCGTAAAAGTGTCACAAAAACATCTGACCGCGAAAAAAAAATTACAAAAATATTTTTGTTCAGTTTTTCTAGGAAATGGCGCAACGGTCGGGCGGAGGATGTTTCTCGAATATTGCGTCCTCGCGAGGAGAAGAATGTTGTGACCTTTAACTATTGACTTCTTATTGATTTTATTACTAATTTTTGAATTATTATATATTTATTACTATTTTACTACGAAATTTGGAGCTAATTATTGGCAATTTTAAGGTCGCAAACTTAAGCATTTAATTTCAAAATAATTGCATGCAATATTTTTTTTATGAAAGCTACACTTTTCCCCTTCAATTTCTTTTTTTATTCATTTCGATATCTTTATTGTCTTAAAGTTATGATTTTTTGAGTAAACAAATGATTTTATCCCTAGTTGCTCCATTTTTTAAATACAAATTGTGAAAAAATTAAGGCCGGTATTCATAGTTATTCAAGACCGTCTTAAGTTCAATCTTAAGATGTCATGAACCAATCACAGAGCCGTATTAGCGTCTTAAGACATTACTTAAGACGGCCTTGAAGACTGTGAATACCAGCCTAAATTGTTTATAATTTTATGATTGATACTTCAAATTGAAGGTTTGAATTACCTTCATAAATTTTTTCAAATTTTTTGTAACACTTTAACACTTAAAAAAAACGTCAGGACGAAAACGACCCAGGTTTACAGACTAAAGGTGCCAAAAAAACGTTTACAGACTAAGGGTTAATAACGTAACAAAAAAGTTTGAGCCTTCGCTACTATTTTGTGCAAAAGCACATGCAGGTTGATAGGATAAGCAGTATTGCGTGTAGCGAGAGATGGCGCAGTGATCGAACAAAGATAGATTACTATATAGTTAAACAAGGACAGATATAGAGAAAACAGGATTAGAAATATTGACATTATCGACATCGAGGAAGTTCGGCCTAGCTTCGGTTTAGGATCCCCTTAAACCTGTAACGGCCTGACTTTAATATCGAACGCGGACTAGTTTACTGGATCGGGAGTTCGATGAAAGGCCCAGAGACAATAATCAATTTGCAACGTACCAGTAACATTCACTTTATTCAACTCGGGATTCGGTATTACACACAACGAATAACGGGACGCGGTATATTACAGTGGTCGGTAGTGCCGGTGCACTCGACGCGGTATACGGAATATCGGAACGCGGGTCTCCAACTGGACGCGGCGTTTACACTGACGGGAGTGCATGTGCACTCGACGTGGTACTTGGGAGTCGGTATTACACACAACGAATAACGGGACGCGGCATATTACATTGGTCGGTAGTGCCGGTGCACTCGACGCGGTATACGGAATATCGGAACGCGGGTCTTCAACTGGACGCGGCGTTTACAATGACGGGAGTGCATGTGCACTCGACGTGGTACTCGGGATTCGGTATTACACACAACGAATAACGGGACGCGGTATATTACATTGGTCGGTAGTGCCGGTGCACTCGACGCGGTATACGGAATATCGGAACGCGGGTCTTCAACTGGACGCGGCGTTTACAATGACGGGAGTGCATGTGCACTCGACGTGGTATCTGGAATATCGGTAGGCTGATAACGTGGGCGGGAGCGCGATATGTACAACGGGGGATTGCGGAATCCCGGGGTTACGGTCGCGAGAACCCTCGCTACGAGGCCGAGCACGCTCGACCGCGCGGTGCCGTGGCCGTCGGGGTAAGTGTGAGGGAGCTCGGAGACACTCTGAGAACCCTCAGTAGAGGCCCAAACGCTGGACCTCGTTTTGCGTGTCGCCCTAAGATTCGGAAGGTAGCTTCGTCAGGAATAGCGGAGAGCCGTGGTAAAGACGAAGTGTCTCTTCGTCGAGCGCGCCGGCTTTTTATACCGCTCGGCGCGGTGAGCTTGGCAGGAGGGAGGCCGATCGTCAGGCGATGGCGCGGTGGTGGGAGTGGCGCGATCCCGTGTGCTCGCTTCGGCGGGGATCGGCTTGCTTCAGCGCTCGTCGGCGTCGTGCGGGAAGGCACCGGTGCGGCGGATTTCCCGCGCACACGGTGCGTTTCAAAAGATATAAAATTCGTTCGGGCGGCATCCGGCGGGTGGTGCGCGGGAACGATGCTTTGAAAGACGCATCGTTACAAACCTATAGAAACATGAAATTCGGAGAGTATAACTTTTCCATGATGTTAGCACTCACTAAAAAGGAATTTTTAGAAATTCGACCCCTAATGAGGTAAAAAGAGGTAAAATGTGTTTTCACGGATTCCTCGACGGGCAACGCCGTCAAGCTTAAACTAGGTTGCTATAAATATAATTTAAAAATGTTGAAAAACTAAGACTGGTTTTTCTATATTAAATATGTAGATAAAATACTTGACTTGGAGATTAAAATACATTATTATACTAGGTATTATACTAGCAAAAATTAAAACAACCCAGGTAGCATACCTACGTTAAATGACGTATAAAACTAGTGATTACTGGTTTAATGACGTCAAGATGACCAAATAATACCTAATTTGAAACGTTTTTTTTTGTGATGTACGTCTTAATGACGTTGTACAAAAACGTCATAATATCGTGATTTTTAAGTTATTTTTATAAATAAATTTTATGTAATACAATTGAAAATGTAAGATTGTTAACAGTTGTTACAGAACATTACAAACAAATTTGTATTACAAAATTAACTCTTCATAAATATCTATATATGTATATATAGGACATTCCATATCAAATCGACCTGAGTGACTCTCGACCTCTTAGATTTGGTCCGCGATTTTTTAAGTTATTTTTCCAACTCTAAAATGCACTCAGATTTTTTTAGATTTTTTAAATAATATTTTTAAAACAAACATATCGTTGGCCACAATTTAAAAATCTGAAAAAATTCTTAAAAATTCTAGGTATTTTTTCCAGGCTTTTTTGAAAAAATATTGAAAAAAATTAGAAGCAGAAGTCAGTCCACTTGTAGGTTATTGCTTGAACATTTTTATATATAACACAGAATATTTGAGAATTTTTTCAGATTTTTCCAATACAATTTTTTTTATTTTGCCAAATTTTTAAAATCTTTCAAAATAAAAAAAATCGTGTAGAACAAAAAATATAAACACATAAATTGAACCCAAGCTATCGATTGAGCCTACTCAGAATTTGATCCGTTCAGCCGTTATTGAGATTCGAAAATCTCGGGTACTTGCAACTCTCCGGCTTGCGTATAAAGATACACAGGGCGGTCTCGCGCTGCGCGTGTACTTTGCGCGAGACACCGTGTCTCTTGATATAATATAATATAAATAACTAGCTCTTTCGTAAGGTCGAGTATTGCATGGAGGTCGCGCTATCGGATCTACATCTTTTGACATGAAAATGATTTATGACAAGCAATTGTTTTCTTGTCGAAATGGAGTCAAAATTATGGTAATGTGACATGTGCAAATACATTTTGTACGTTAAGTAAAAAATTCCAAATTTACAAGAGAAAAAATGCCACTAAAAAAAGATAAAGGCAAGGATGCCGAAAGTGGAAAGAAAACGTTAGAGACAAAGGGCGCCGTTATATGCCGCTTTATCAGTACGCATTCGTCAAATCTAATTTAAATAAAGATTATGTGTGAAGGTGAAGACAAACATAAATTTTATATAATATTTCAATGAAGCAGTAAGTCCCATGATAAAAATGTGAATACTATTACATTAAACGATTAGTAATTGATTGCTTCTTGGCGTATTCACATTTGAAAGAGAATTCCATAAAGAATTATTAAATATATATAAGTTTATTATATATATCGTTTATTTTGTAGCTCCGGGACCTAAATATCAGCTTAAGACACTCGTCGGCTACAGGGATCATTGTATTTCAAGATATCGAAATCCAGCGTATACATTTGGCGGTCGTCGTGCCATCTTTGAAGTGGCGGAAAGTCCAGGGCCGAAGTACATGATCGAGGAACGCAGACCCAAGGGATTTACTTTCGGACATGCCGCAAAACGTCGCGGTAAAACGATTCTCCTTACCCGAACAATATCATTGTTACAAATTCTTTTCTCTTGCGCTTGACAGATATCGTATTCGGACCTGGTGCGAAGTATAAGTTACCGGATGTCCCTCGCGGTCCTTTTTTTTCAATCAAATGGAGAACCAAATTGAGAAAAACTGGTGAAACGCCAGGACCTTACTACATCAAGCCCATAGCTGATGCGCCAGCTTTTTCTCTGTATATTCAAACTCCTTCTTCTAAGTTTTGTTTGTTTTATAGTAATTTGCACATGAATTGTTTTATCGTTTGTAGGGGATTGCGTACAGCTTCGGAGAAGCCCGTAATTAGCACAGGTCCCTATTCATACAGCTTGGATGCGGTAAAACCAAGAGCACCGATGTATACTATTGCTAGTAGGCGAGCATTACAATTGATTTCCGAAGGCCCAGGTCCGATATATGCCGTCCCACCAGCCAAACCGACTCCCGCCTTTTCGTTCGGTGTAAAACACAGCGAATGTGCACCACCCTATATTACTAAATGCGACGAACAGTGCTAACGATAAAAAAGGAGTTGTTTTTATCAAGTTATTGGACTCGTTAATGTCCATTAACGTCACTGAGTTGTCACTAATAACGGCTTGCAAATTAAATTTTTCTATTTACATGTATTTTTGATACTGACGTGCATTCTTTATTGTTTTAATAATGAATTCAATAATAAATTGGACGAGTCCAATTGTTCTTTGCAAAAAGCACCGGTTATTTCTTCCCAGTGGAGTGGCTGATCAACTTCCGGTATTCTTACAGGTTCCACTGCGATTGTTGTCACTCTCACAATACCTGCATCTTTTTTTACTTTTTCTGTAATTTGTGTCGCGGTAGGTTGATTTGTTACAGAGGAGTAGAAAATTTGTATAATTAAGTTGTATAATATTTCGATCACGTTTATAATGCTGACTCTGAGAAATAGACTGCATATGCCTCCATAATTACCTATAAAGTAAAAGGATGAAGTAACGAGAGAATAATCCTTATTTTGTGTTCGAATAGTACGTTATTTTAGGCAAATATATATGGTACATACATAAATTGTCACTGTATCAATTTTTTGTAAAAGATAACAATCTTTTTCTAATATTGCATTGATATTATATTCGTATTACTTTTTTATATGTTGAATGGCAACTTACTCATGAGGTCGTACCAATAGTAGACCACATCCTGTCGCAATCTTATCGCCTCCATCTTTCCAAAGTAAATATGTAATATGCTATGATTTTTTATCGAGTACTTCTCTCTAAAAAATATATACGATGATTATGATTAGCGATTACGAGGATTGTACCCATGTGCAGTTTTACCTCCCCATGATAACTCGGAAAGGCTTAAAGGGATGCTGCTCGATTGTACATTGTACGTAACATCAGTGCAAGATGGGAAACAGTCGCAAGTCAAATAACCGGATAATTCTTCAAATTTGAATGGCGTCATGTCATCTTCAAATCGAGGCTTCACATTTTGCCATCTCTCTAAAGCAAGGAAACCGAAAGCTAAATCGTTATTTGTTATATTTGTAGAAATATAAAGTATTTTGAAAATTTAACAATTTTTTTTTCGCGGTACAGTATCGTCAACAAACTTTTGTATTTTAATAAGCAGGATAGGTCCTTTAAATTACAGATTCGCCAGAATGCTAAGTAAATAACGTTAACATACGTTAATATTTGATTAACGTTTTAATCAATATAAATATGTAAGTAACTTTGACGTTACCATGTTTTGTTGGATAAAAAAACGGCACGCAGTCGCATAATCGGAAGATATCCTGCATCCGGCAATGTACTATGCAGTCGCTGAACGAGTAGTAACCGTGAAATATTTTGGACTGTTCCGTTTGGAATAAGCAATCACGTTCTTGTATATCGTATCCTTCAACGTCCTACAGTAATAAAATTATATATTTAAAAATTAAGCTATTAATAGCTTTAAAAAATCGATGTAAATTATACAAGTCTATATATAAATGTATATATATGTAGGAGAAACCGGGGCAAAGTTGTCACTATTTTTTCGGTGCCGATTTTTAACAATAAAACAAATAATTTTAGTAAAATGTAGTACAAGTTGAAACTTGCACATTGCTTCCTTATAGTTTTGAAGTGTGCAAGTAGAAACCTGCACATTGCTTCCTCTATGAGGAAGCCTGTTTTTGTATGCATAATTATTAGTAGATATTTATTAATTTGGCTTTCTCATAGAGGAAGCACTGCAGGTTTCTACTTGCACACTTAAAAACTATAAGGAAGCAATGTGCAAGTTTCTACTTAGTAGGTAAGCTAGGCCGGTTCTACTCCGGGGATCTGAGGGGGGTGAGGGGCGGGGGGGAACCGCGGGCGGGGGAAGGGACCGCGAAGAGGGGGAGGGGGAAACCGCGTTTCGGGCGCTGCGGGGAGGGGGAAGGGGGAACCGCGTTTTCCGGCGCCGCGGAGCGAGGGGGTCCGCGTGTTTCGGGCGCCGCGGGGGAGGGGAAAGGGGGAACCGCGTTTTTCGGGCACCGCGGGAGAGCGGGAGGGGGAAACCGCGTTTTCGCCGCGCCGCGGAGCGTTCGCGTTTTCGGGTGCCGCGGGGCGAGGGGACCCGCGTTCGCGTTTCGCCGCGCCGCGGAGTCCGCGTGACGTCACGGCACGCTCGCGTTATCTCCCCTCCCCCGTAGATGTTTCCCCCCGTCCACCGTTCGTCTTCTCGTTCGCGCGGTGTCTTTCCCTCGCGCGTTCTCGTTCAGAAATTATGCGAAAACTATTAAATAAAGACAGCTTAACAAAAGGGAACGGTAAATGAAAAGGAAAAACTTTTTTAACCATATTATATGCATTTATTTATCATGTAGCGCATTATACACAATAGTATCTAAAGCGTAGGCTAATAATTTGCAATCAATAATTGAATTTTTATCATAAAATTCGTGCAAGATTGTAACTGCGTTACATTTATCGATGATACAATTTTGACGTAAAATTGTTACAAACTGTTTGAATTTTTCACTTACGCCGTGAACATTTTGACATAGTTGAAAATACACATTCTCGACGCAATGTTCTAGTTCGAACAGGAAGAGTACAGTTGACGGTTTCATGTACAAGCTGGTGCCGCACGACGTCAATTTTACAATATCTGCGTCACGTATTTTAACAAGCTCCAGATCTCGAAACGTTAGCGATGATGGTGCCGATGACTGCACGAGTCGCTGTATATCTGCACGTTTTTTGATGAATGTCACCCACGTTGCATGTGGCAGAATTATCCGATTGCCTCGGTTATCGCCAATAAGTATATCCACAGAGGACATAGGTCCCGCGTTGATTCCAACATCCAAAAATTTATACGCTGTTGATGTCAAGGCAAATCTCCTTCCCAAAATACGTGGCGTATAACGGGGTTTATCAAAACTGAAAAAATACAATTATATGTTTATGAAAGTTTTTTTGCACAAGTATATATGAAAATTAGCGGTACATACTCATTGTGCTGTTTCTCGCAAGTTTCGTCCTGAATCGGAACGTAGTAGTTCGCACCGTGAATGTTCATCGTATCTGGAGGCTGTTTGCGACGTACTCGAACCGTATCGAACTCTCGACTGCGCTCTAGAATCCTCGTAGACCATTTATACATACCCAAAACTGCAAATCTTGCAAAAATAGCACCAATGTACGGCTGCTGCATGGTGACCGCCACCACAATCCACATATACGTTAAATGTGATATCTTTGTCAAGAACATTCGTGATGAGATCACCTCATCGGGCATCAAATATGATTTCTTTTCAAGAGCATACGTGTCTCGCGATGATTTCATCGAACACGTGCAAAACTGCAAATTTTGCAGTTTCGCATAAGTCAATAGAGCGTTATTGTTTTGAAGAACATGTCGCGACGTGTCTCGCGATGATTTTATCGAACACGTGCAAAACTGCAAAATTTGCAATTTCGCATAATTCAATGGAGCGTTATTATTTTGAAAAACATGTCGCGACATGTCTCGCGATGATTTCATCGAACACGTGCAAAACTGCAAATAGCGCCGATGTACGGCTGCTGCATTGATACAGATCAAATCACCAAAAGTCAATGGCGCGTTTTCGTGAACGTACGTGTCTCGCAATGATTTCATCGAACACGTGCAAAACTGCAAATTTTGCAAATAGCGCCGATGTACGGCTGCTGAGATGAAATTAGATAAGCAAACGATGCATCATTAGTAGAATATAAAATGACGAATCGGGGGGATACGCTCAATAGTCGAGAACTGGAAGTCGTGAGTGCAACAAATGGCGTTAGCAAGAAAATCGTGTAATAACATGGAGCAAGAGTTGTTGGAGCAATCCACCCTGTTAAATTCGAGGAAAGACTTTGCCGCGTGGGAGCAACGATGCGACGAGTTTATCGAATCGTTGGAAGAACAAAGCCGAATTAAACGGCCACGATTATCAATCGATCAGTCATCGATCGGTCTCAAACAGTCATTGGTCGCTTGTATCGCAAGACTCGAAGGTTTGAAAGACTTGGTACGTCAACGTTTCGTACATGTGGGTGCTGGATACAGTGCGAGTGAGACAGGACTCAGATGGCGCGAGATAGATACGGCTTTTAAAAGTCGTATATTGACTAGTGCGGTGATAAATTCCAAACACATCGACCCTTGTCAATTTTTCAAAAATGCGGGAGAAATTGTACTCAGTCATGTGCGGAACGTCATGCAACGACATGACAATGTAAAAATATACACAATGTTTAATGGTGAATTTGTTGCGGGTGACAAACGCGCGAATAAAAGTATCGTAACGAGAAACTATGAAGTCTTTCGTGAGTCCGATCTGTGTGAGTGGTACAAGCGACACGTCATCGAGCCTACCTTAGCAAAGCTGGAGGAATTCCAGGAACGTGATAGCGGATGGGCGTTGTCGCGTATACTCAATTTAATGGTAAATGTGAACAAATACAATCCGTTGCATGCGGGGTGTTTTATGGAAATACCGCAAGAAATTAAAAAGAAGAAGGCGGTGATAAACGTGCAATCAATGGACAATGCATGTTTCGCATAGTCAGTGGTGGCTGCTCTGTATCCAGCCGAGAGACACGCAGAACGCGAATCGTCGTATCCACATTACACGTCGGTGCTAGATCTTACGGACATTGATCGAGTTTCCAATGACGTTGGATCAAATTAAAAAATTTGAAAACACAACAACATCTCCATCAACATGTACAGCATCGAGAAAAAAAACAAGGAAGTTGCAATCCTACCAATACGTGTTACTGACCGAAAGATGGGCAGACACGTAAATCTGCTGTACGTGCATGACGACAACGTGGGACATTTTGCATGGATCAAGAACCTATCCCGCCTCGTGAGCTCGAAAATCAGTAAAAAAGAGCACAGGAAATATTTTTGCGATCGGTAAGTACCTATAGTTCTTTTAATAATATAGAATATTTTGTGTATAAAAAAATTTATAATATTTGCGTTTATTTTTGCAGATGTTTGCACTACTTCAGCTCCAACGAGAAATTGGAAGCCCACACCGTCGACTGTCAGGAAATGAACGACTGCGCGATCAAGTTACCGAGCGATAACGACAAGTGGTTGGCCTTTAAAAATCACAACAGGAAGGAACGAGTTCCGTTTATCGTATACGCCGACCTGGAATGTACCCTGGAGAAGATGGAAGCGGATCCGGAAACGTCCAGGTACACATATCAGCATCATCGCGTGTTTAGCATAGGGTACTACGTGCGTTGCTCGTACGACGAGTCGTTATCAATGTATAGGTTTCGTCGCGATAAGGATTGCGTCGCGTGGTTCGCCGAGGAGCTAAGACTTTTAGCTCACGACGTAAAAACTATGTTGTCTACTAATATACCCATGGCAGATTTCACGCGAGACGAGTGGGAAAAGTTTAACAGCGCAACGCACTGTCACGTGTGCGAAGAACCGTTCGAGCCAGACGACGTGCGAGTACGCGACCATTGTCACCTGACCGGCCGATACAGAGGTCCCGCGCATTCTAATTGTAACTTAAATTATAAAGATTCGCATTGCATTCCCATAGTGTTTCATAATTTATCGGGATACGATGCACATTTTATTATAACTGAAATAGCAACAGCGTACGAAGGACATGTAGACTTACTCCCAATCACAAAAGAAAAATATATTTCGTTTACGAAAAACGTTCAAAGCACCGAAGATAAAGATAAGAAAACTTGCGTCAAATTGCGATTTATCGATTCGTACAAGTTTCTCACCGCTAGTCTCGACAAATTGGCATCTTATCTCAGCAAGGATAAACTGCGATTATTGCAACGCGAATTTTGTGAATTATCCGCAGAAAATTTTAATTTGCTGACACGAAAAGGCGTATTTCCATATGAATACATTGACTGCGTCGAAAAATTGGAGGACTTGTGTTTACCACCGCGCGACTCGTTTTACAGTTCATTGACAGGTGACACCGTATCCGAGAGCGATTACGCGCACGCCGTCGACGTCTGTCAGCGGTTCTCCATTCGAACGCTCGGTGATTACAGCGATTGTGTGATTACAGTGATACAGCTCGCAACATTATACGATAAGAAACGTTATGTAATACATTATCGCAACCTGCAGCAGTGTACTCGTCACGGTCTCCGTATATCAAAAATTCACCGTATACTGAAATTCGCGCAATCTCCATGGCTTCGCGATTATATAGACCTCAATACGAAATTTAGAACATTGGCCAAAAACGATTTCGAGAAAAATTTATACAAATTGATGAACAATGCAGTGTTTGGCAAAACCATGGAGAATGTGCGCAATCACGTTGACGTGCGACTCGTGACTCATTGGGAGGGTAGATACGGCGCGGAGGCAATGATTGCGAAACCAAATTTTCATAGCCGAAGCGTCTTTTCGGAGAATTTAGTAGCAATAGAAATGCGAAAACTCGAGGTGAAGTTCGACAAACCAATCTACGTGGGTATGTGCATCCTCGATATATCCAAGACATGTTTGTACGAATTTCATCACGAGTACATGTTACCGTTGTATCGCGACAAGTGTAAAGTACACCGATACTGACAGTCTCATTTATCACATCGAGTGCGACGATGTGTATGATATCATGAAGCGTCACATTCATAGATTTGACACTAGCGATTATGCGATCGATAATACGTACGGTATCCCACTCGTCAATAAAAAAGTTCCGGGCTTAATGAAAGACGAAAATAACGGTGCAATAATGACTGAATTCGTCGGGCTTAGAGCAAAGATGTACGCCTTGCGAGTAGACGGTAAGAAAGATACGAAAAAGGCTAAAGGTGTTAAGAGTAACGTCGTAGCTAGGTCGATAACGTTCGACGATTACACGCGGTGTCTGCGCGACGAAATTGAAATGACGCGACAGCAAACCTGCATAAGATCCAAAAAACACGAGGTATACACCGTGTCCGAAACGAAAATAGCTCTAAGTCCGTACGATGATAAGCGATACATTATACCCGGTTCTACCGAAACGCTGCCATGGGGACATTATAAAATACCATTGTAAATATATTGTAAATACCATTGTAAATATATTGTAAATATATATTGTAAATACCGCTGTAAATATATTGTAATTAAATTTAGATATTTAGGAAAATAAATGACTCATATGTATATATGTATGTTTTTATATTGTAATAAATTTTTACAATACATTATTCTTGTGTATCCATGAATTGTGTGAATTATCAAATCCTAACCACTTTACATAAACCTCATCCCCTCTTTTGCGCAAAACTTTTTCAACGAGATACACGTCGGGATTAGCAACGCGATGTAACTCGTATTCGTAGAAGCCGCCGGCGACGGGTTTTCCGCAGGAATCTTCCAACAGATACGTCACAGGATTAGTTTTCTGCACTTTGACGATTCTAAACACCTCCGTGGTCCAATTTGGCGTGTATCCTTTCTCGAAGATTGTCTTGAATTTACTCACGCGTACCGAATCGCCCACTTTGAATCGCGCGGGAGCAGCGATCTTTACGTGGCTGTACACCGTTGTTAGGAGCTTGTCGGCGATCGCGGGGGTAACATCGATGGGTCGCATGCCGATAGTTCGATGCTTTCGCGCGTTGTAATCCGATACGAGACCCGGCAGCGAGTCGATCCATTTGTAATTTCCATTGCGCGTAAACATTTTCCACATGTCGTTCTTGAGCGTGCGATTGAATCGTTCGACGACCGATGCCTTCATTACGGAATAGGTCGAATAGTGATTGATATTATGTTTCTTCAAGAGTTTCTGCACGTTGGCGTTGTAAAATTCTTTTCCCTTGTCAGTCTGCAGATTGTTCGGACATCTTCCGCCGTCTCGAATTATTTTCGCGATCGCCGCAGTAACCTCTGGTCCGCTCTTGGCCTTGAGCGGTACGGCCCATGCGTGCTTGCTCAGCACGTCGATAACGGTGAGTATGTAGTGGTAGCCTCTGTTGAATCGCGTGTATGGTCGCATCTCGACGAAAAATTTCTTCTCGCAGGAGCGTGTAATTCTTCCACCAGCCTCCGTTTCTCAGTTGATTGCTTCTTACCAGCCATGACGATGACGCGCAACTGACACAGATATCAGATGTACGTTCTTATCTATTCGCGATGATTCACAATTACATCTTGAATCATCTTTTGAAGTTCGTTTAGGGTAATTTGCACGTTATTCTGGAATGCGGCCATCTTTCTTTCGATTTCATCCTGTCGATCTTTCAAAATTTGCACGCTCTGCTGCACGTAACGTTTATTGGCTGCATCGCCATCATCTACAGGCGGCGCTATCCGTCGAATCTTGTGCGATTTCGCGTCAAAGTCGGTGGCGACCATGCAAAGAGCGTTATCGCGCACGTAATTTTTGATTAATCCTCTCCATTGATAGTACGGTTCCGCACTGCCTCTTCCGAGCGATATACCAAACTTGTTGATCGGCATTTCGATGTTGATTGAATGACTCGCTGTCGCGCCACTTAATTTATAATAAGTCCAGCCTCGCGAAGTTCCTCGATAATCGACAGGATCTCGTTATCGTGACCGGTGTGACCCGCTAGGCGCGAAGCTTCGAGCAATCGGAGACGATCTACAAGCTCGTTGGGATCGTCCCAATGAACAAAGTCGATCATGTTGTCGCTTAATGTCATGGCACGCGGTATATTTTTTCCAGCTTTTTTACCCGAAATCAACGATGCAATTATATGGTCGATCTTGTTGCCTGTCATGGCACGCGGTATACCTTTTCCAGCTTTTTTACCCGAAATCAACGGCCCGATTATATGTGTGTACTTGTATCCCCCGTTGCCCTTTATTTGAGCGTGAGCATCATAATTGCGTTTATGAGCACTCGTCATCAACAGAATGCTCTTGTATGTTTGCATATCGTCCTCCGTGTAGATATCATGATCGGGATATTTCTTAAAGATTAATTCGAAAAGACCGCGTGTGCCATTGTATCGTATGCCGTCGATAATTATCTTGTCCGCGTAGTTCACGTCAAAACGTTTATTACCGAGCATCATTCCATCGTTGGTGAATTTAACACCGTACGCGATGTCCATACCGCTTTCTTGATCGCCGCTCAGAACTGCCCCGACGTACTTTTGGCTCAATGGACCCAATTGATCTCGCAACGTTTCTTGACCCTCAGATGTTTGCAACTGCTGTCGAACGGACGTCACGAGTGAGTCATTCGTGGTTTTGAAAACATCTTCGTTTGCGAGTGATTCGAGCATTGCGGGTTGTGTGGAAGGCGCAAAGGTTATCGGTGGTTCATTCAATGGACCTTTCGATCGTTTCGGTTTACGCGGTTGTAAAATTTTGGTTATTTCGCTCAAATTAGATGGCACATTTATCGATCGTTTCAACGTAACCGGAGTTGAAGCCATTACAGAGTCGTTAAACAAGGCGTTTGGTCGTTGTCGTTTGAGCTTCGGCTCTTCGTCTTCCCACGCCGTTTCATTCTCAATCTTTGACACATCAGATTCTTTGCCAGCAACGGTGTTTTCGGCAATCTGCCTTAGAGGCTCGATGATGGGTTTAAAGTGTCTCTCCAACGCGATATCTTCCTCCACTTTACCAGTTTTCAAGGCGTGATACTTTTTGCGAATCGAATTGCTCGTTTTCGCAATTTGATTTGCTATCCTCTCGCGCTCTCTAATCTCCTCGCTGCTGTCCATGTTGCGCTAACGTTGTTCAATCGACGCGTCGACAACAACTAACCACGTTTCGGTATCGCAAAGTCGTTAAATCCTTTTCTGTATCGACCATTCGAAATCGCGCTGTCCTTGTCTATCACCACGAATCCATACTTTTGTTGCCAACACGTATGACACAATTTACTGAAATCATCGTAAGACATATCTGTGTTTACGTGATCGTTGTATATGTGTTTCAGATTGGTACCATCCTGTTTAAACATAATCAATAAATTCGCGTTGTCGCGTATAAGATGCTTCGGTATCTTCGCATACGTCTGACAAAGATAGAAAGAGTCAACGTCCGTGTGCCGGCCCATTGCAAAGTATTCTCTTATCGTATCCTGCTTGTCGCACGCCACGTCATCAAAGATAAAAATAGAATTCGGGAGCGCCTCGCTCGGCGGAATGACGTCACTGTTATTCGAGAACGTAAAGTAGCCAATCTCTTCTATCGGTGTTAGTATATTCTCCAAATATCGATATTTCGGTTGTTGCAACGATTTCGAGTACACATACACGTTCTCGAAACGTACACCGTGCGGACTTTCCAGCAAGCTTATCAAGACGTTTGTCTTGCCGCAATTCGACGGACCGCAAATGATACCGCGTATAGAAATCGGTAGCATGCCTCCATGTTTGCGTACCTCTTTCGTTAACTGCATCCTATCGTCAAAGTTTGTCACTTTGATCGTCCGCGATTGTCGTACGAACCGCATTTTACCTCCCCTCCACAACGAATGAAATGCAGTATCGAGAAAGCTTGCCTATTTATAGAGACGCGTAGAGCTAAGATGCTCAGTCGTTAAAATGTTTTTGCTCGTGTCGGATAACAGCGATATTTACGATTTAACCGCCGAGCAGTTAAAGTATATACCAAAGGTCATTCTACTGCGACAGTTTTATAATCACATAGATTATTTGTGGGATAAGCTTCCCGAACATATCAAGGCAGATTCGGAGGTTCAGCAATATCGGCGCTGTTTAATACATTATAATTTGCCGTGTCAGCAAACGCACATCGACGGTCCGCCGCCGTTGATAAAAAACTGCGGCGAATGCCGCCGAAGATAGGTCGAGGTCTGCTGAATCGCGCGATAAACGCGCTTCCGATCGAATTACATATCCCCGGCTATCAATTTTGCGGACCGGGAACTCGTTTAGAAACACGATTGGCAAGAGGTGATCGGGGTATTAATCCATTGGACGCAGCGTGTCGCGAGCACGACATAGCCTACTCGCGTAGCAACGATCTCGCAGAATGACACGTGGCAGACAATATACTCGCCGCGGAAGCGCGAAAACGTGTCACCGCGAACGATTCTACTCTCGGAGAGAGAGCTGCGGCTACAGCCGTCTGGGCGGCCATGAAGGCTAAAACGAAACTCGGAATGGGTTTGAAAACAAGGAAAAAGAAGAAGACCAAGCGAATACTTCCGGTAGCGAAACGCGGCGGTATCCTACCGATCCTACCGTTATTAGGGGTTCTCGGCTCGTTGGTCGGCGGAGCGGCGGGAGTCGCAAAGGCCGTGAATGATAACAAAGCCGCGCGACGTCAGCTGGAAGAGATGCAACGTCACAATCGCGCCATGGAAGGTCACGGACTTTATCTCGCTCCGTACAAACGCGGACGGGGAGTCTCGAGAAAAAAAAAACGTCGAAGAGACGCTAAAAATCCCCAAGGGTGTAACTACCAATGTACAACTGCAACAATTGGCAAAACGTATGCGCATTCCATATTTTAGAGGTATTTTCATGCGCGACTCGTTACCGATCGGCGGTATACGTCGAAACGAGAGCGGTATCGTGAATTTGGATAATACTGAGGGACCGGGTACTCACTGGGTGGCGTACGCGAAGAGGGGAGATCGTGCCATATATTTCGACAGTTTTGGCAATCTTCGACCACCGAGAGAATTGGCGCAGTATCTAGAGAACAATGTAATAGAGTACAATCGCACGCCTTAACAGCGATACGATCAGAGCAATTGCGGACAACTGTGTCTGCGTTTTCTACAGTCGGTTGACAATCAATTTAAAGACTGGCGTTACGCTGTTTAATCTCAGTATTCATTCAAACATGTCACTGACATTTACGCTCACCGGCAAGAGCAGCATCCTCGCGGTAAGCTACTTTCCCGCCGTGGATTTGAGCGATGGCGATTACGAGCTCGGTCTAACAGATTTTGAAACCTATCACATGATACCAAATGTAAATTCGTCGAACAATAAATTCTACTATGACGACGACGACAAGGAGATTACCATTCCCGAAGGATCGTACGAACTGCGTGATATAGACATGTATCTGAAACGCGCTCTTTTATGGGACCAATCCAATAATGTCTCGACAAACGAAGATGAACCGCACCCATTGATTATTATTCGTGCTAATAACAATACGATGAAGAGCGAGATCAAGTGCGCTTATCGGATAAATTTCATAAAACCGAACAACATTGGATCGCTGCTGGGATTTTCAGCGAATCGCGTGCTGGAGTCGCGACAATGGCACGAATCGCATGTTCCGCTAAATATCATCAACGTAAACATCATTCGCATAAAGTGTAACGTGACTGCGGGTGCGTACAGCAACGACAAGTACGTGCACACGATACACGAGTTTTCACCGAGCGTGCCACCAGGATATAAGATATCGGAAACGCCTGCACAGATCATTTACCTTCCGATCATTGTACGGAGCATTTCGGACTTGACGCTTCGCGTCGTGGATCAGGACGGTCGATTGATTGATTTTTGCGGAGAAGAGATCACCGTTAGACTGCATGTACGAAGACGACAGCGATAACGTGAGATGCTCGTACTGAACGAAGCTGAGCAGGTGCAACAGACGAGAAACAAAAAGACAATCCGATCGCCAAAGAAGAAACTTACTGCGTCGAACGTTGAATTTTTGAAATCATTGGGTTTCGTCGTACGAAATGGCTAATATCATAAACATTGGAAGTGAACCGATCTTTGACGACAGCGTCGTCAAGATTGAGACACACACATACAATCCGTACGCCAACACAAAGTTTGGACATAACGATGAGATAAGAATACCCATACAACAGCAGGATTTATATACGTTGCCGTGCGAGAGCTTTCTCTACGTTGAAGGACGATTGGTAATAAAGAAAAGGAATGACGAGTCTGTGACAACGCTTGCGAATAATTGCGTGGCGTTCATGTTTGATGAAATTCGATACGAGCTCAACGGTGTGGAGATTGATCGCAACAGAAACGTTGGCATAACCAGTACCATCAAGAACTACGTATCGCTATCGTATAATGATTCTCAACTCATGCGGAATGCTGGCTGGGACGTTACATCGAGCATACCGGAAGGATACTTCAACTTTTGCGTACCAATCAAGTTGTTGCTGGGCTTTTGCGAGGATTACAAACGCGTGGTTGTTAACGCTCGTCACGAATTAATTTTGATACGAGCGCGTAGCGATAACTATTGCATTGTAGGAAATCCTGCGACGGAGCCGGAAATCGAATTGTTTAAAATACAGTGGCGAATGCCTCACGTTACGTTAAACGAGGTCAATAAGCTATCTATGCTACAGGCCTTGGAAAGCGGGCGACATCTTAGTGTCAGTTTCCGTTCGTGGGATCTGTATGAGTATCTCATGTTGCAGAGCACGACCAAGCATTCGTGGGCCGTCAAAACGGCGACTCAGCTGGAGAAGCCGCGGTATATTATCTTTGCGCTGCAGACCGGCCGCAAGAATATCATGTCTCAAAATGTTAGCGTATTCGATGACTGTAACTTGACCAACGTGAAACTTTATCTAAACTCCGAATTTTATTAGTACGATGACATGAATCTGAATTTTGGCAAAAATCGATACGCCGTTCTTTTCGATATGTATGCGCGTTTTCGTAAAACTTATTACGGATACGATTCTTTCGATACGCTTTGCAGCTTGTATACATTCCTGATGGAAGGACCTTTTGTTGTCATTGATTGCTCGCGACAAAACGAATCTGTCAAGAGCGCCACCGTGGATGTGCGAATAGAATTTGATTGTAAAGAAAATGTACCTGCAAATACTACCGCCTATTGTCTCATCTTGCATGATCGCGTAATCGAATACTGTCCGTTGTCGAACGTAGTGCGCAAACTCATGTAAATTGCAATATCAGCAGATATTGCAATATAAGCAGATATTACAATATAAGAGACACTGATGTACCGCGATAAGATACAGATTGCTCCATCGTTTCGTCATGATCGTACCGACGTTTGTCGATCTGCAAGGATTCACCGTCGGGATGAGATTTGTCGTGAAAGAGGTGGCGGTTCTGAGAAACGGGACCGTTTTGGCGCATTACATTTTTACATGTCCTATGCCATGGAGTCTCCTCACGAAATCCGACAGATCATGCGCATCCTGGTTGATTGCAAATCACCATGGACTACGATGGGAGGATGGAAATGTGTCCTACAGCATGGCGAAACATCTAATTACATCGGCCGTACTTGGAGAGGGTGACGAGACGTCGACTCTTGTGTATGTCAAGGGATGCCAGAAACGAGAATGGCTGGTGGATCTGCTTGAGAATAAAGCGAGAAAACATCTAAAAATTGAGACTTTGGATGCAGATTACGAAGATATCGAATCTTTAAATAATCTAGATGTTACTAATACTGTAAGATGCGGAAAACATGTTAAGAATTGCGCATTACAAAATGTATTAAAAATATTTAACTGGTGGTCGCGACACCAGAAAAAATTATGATTTTTTGAAATGAACTATATATGTATATATAAATGTTTTATTTCCTTTTCCTACATACTTTGTAGTATAATATAGATGTTTTAGCTGTTTAAGAGCTGTTTTTAGCTGTTTTTTAGTTGTTTTTAGTTGTTTGATGGCTGTTTTTAGCTGTTTTTAGTTGTTTAAAAGAAGTTTGATAGCGGTTCAATAGCGGTTATACAGATCGCAGTTATACAGATAGCTGTTTTAGTTGTTTGATAGCTGTTCAAGAGCTGTTTGATAGCTGTTTTTAGCTGTTTTTAGCTGTTTCATAGCGGTTCAATAGCTGTTCAAGAGCTGTTTAATAGCTGTTTTTAGCTGTTTCATAGCGGTTCAATAGCTGTTTGATAGCTGTTTAATAGCTGTTTTTAGCTGTTTGATAGCTGTTTTTAGCTGTTTTTAGCTGTTTCATAGCGGTTCAATAGCTGTTTGATAGCTGTTTCACAGCGGTTCAATACCTGTTTGATAGCTGTTTGATCGCGGTTCAATAGCAGTTTTACAGATCAAATCACCGAAAGTCAATGGCGCGATATCATTTTCATGAATATGTCTCGCGGTGACTTCATCGCACACGTGCAAAACTGCACATTGTAGATTTTTCGGAAGGCGCAATTGTATGGATGCTGAGATCATGATGAAATTAGATATGATAAACAAACGATGTGACAATAGTGAGATGTAGAAGGATGAATTTGAAGGTACGCTCAGTAGTCGAGGACTGAAAGTCGCGAGTACAACACATGACGTGACATGAGCGACGAATTTGAAAACTTGTGCAAACCGGTGCTCAGTAGTAAATTCAAAATCGTTAAGATCAGCGAACCGCGCATGAGAAATTGTTCTAGAGTGCGTTTGTGGAGAGTTGACATAGTGAGGTATTTGATCCGCCGCGAATTGGGAATCGCCGATCTCCGATCGAACCGGGTGTTTTTCGACAACGAATTTTATTGGAAAAGAACCTTCGGATATTATCCAAAGTTCATATTTTAGCGCGTGAGTGCAAGTAAGCAAAGTGTATATAAAATGGATTTTGAAGAATTGGAGTTTGAAGGAGAAGAAAGAATGGAAGTTGAAGCAAATGATGAAGAAATGGAAGTGCCTGAAGAAATGGACATTGAGGTAAATGAACTGGAACATGAACAAGAACATGAACAAGAAATTGATGATGATGCAATTTTGTCAAACGATTCGTGTTACGACAGTGATAGGTTTGAGGATGTTTCGGAAGTAATTTTCCGAGTATTAAACCAGGCTGAAGTGAATGCCTTAGATAAATTGAAGAAGATGTGTTGCACACACTTCTATTTTACTTCTGGTAATGTAAAATTTTGTGCACCGTGTACTATGAGATTACGAGGATTATTCTCAATGTTGCACGCTGAGCGAAAACATGACACCCGCGCCTATATACTGATTGAATGTTTATTCTGTGCGTCGTGTGGAGGCCCACTACATCAAATAATACCGTGTAATCTCTGTTCAGTTTGCACTGTTTGTGATTGATAGTGCTACGTGGCAAAGACATGGTGTCCGAAGGCTGTCTGTATTGCATATCAATAAAACTGCAGTTTATGCTTACAGCTTCTTTCATGTATTGCTTCTTTCTAACTTATCTGTGTACAAAACTCTAAATATTTTGTATAAAATCATTGTTGTGTTGCAAATTGCCGAAGGTGTCTGACTCAAGAGCCAGGGGTTTCAGGTTGAAATCAAGCGGTGGTAAGCAAATTTTCTATTTGTAGTTTTCGCATAATTTCTGAACGAAAACGCGCGAGGGAAAGAGATCGCGAACGGGGGCCGGGAGCGAAAGGGACCGCGCGCGAGAGAAAGAGACCGCGCGAACGAGAAGACTCGCGCAAACGGGGGGACGGGGGCGCGAGACACCGCGCG
This sequence comes from Temnothorax longispinosus, assembly GCF_030848805.1. NCBI lineage: Eukaryota > Metazoa > Arthropoda > Insecta > Hymenoptera > Formicidae > Temnothorax > Temnothorax longispinosus. Next base: position 106,441 of record NW_027270286.1, on the reverse strand, counting down.
AACGAGAAGACGCGCGCGACCGGGGGACGGGGAAGGGGAACATCTACGAGGGGGAGATAACGCGAGCGTGCCGTGTGACGTCACGCGGACTCCGCCCCGCGGCGCCGGAAAACGCGGACCCCCCTTGCCCCGCGGCGCCGGAAAACGCGTACCCCCCTCGCCCCGCGGCGCCAGAAAACGCGGACCCCCCTCACCCCGCGGCGTCGGAAAACGCGGTTCCTCCTCGCCCCGCGGCGCCAGAAAACGCGGACCCTCTCGCCCCGCGGCGCCGGAAAACGCGGACCCTCCTCGCCCCGCGGCGCCGGAAAACGCGGACCCCCTCGCTCCGCGGTGCCGGAAAACGCGGACCCCCTCGCTCCGCGGCGACGGAAAACGCGGTTCCCCTCGCTCCGCGGCGCCGGAAAACGCGGTTCCCCCCTCCCCCGCGACGCCCGCGGTCCCCCCCCCGCCCGTGGTTTCCCCCGCCTCTCACCCTCCTCAGATCCCCGGAGTAGAACCGGCCTAGCTTACCTACTCTACTTGCTCACTTAAAAACTATGAGGAAGCAATGTACAAGTTTCTACTTGCACATTTAAAAACTATGAGGAAGCAATGTGCAAGTTTCTTCTTGCACACTAAAAAACTATGAGGAAGCAATGTGCAAGTTTCTACTTGCACACTTAAAAACTATGAGGAAGCAATGTGCAAGTTTCTACTTGCACACTTTTTTTTATGGATAGAGTATCATTAAAGATAGATTAGTATTGAATATTTGGCAATGATCGGTGAAGGGGTTACCAACTTTTTCCTAAAAAGTGTACAAATCATACACGTAATCTTATATATAAGGTATCATTAAAGGGAGGTTGTTTTGAATTTGGCGAAGATTAGTGAAAGGGTTACCGATTTCTGCCTAAAAATGTATAGGGTAGATCGAGGCAAATCGGATTACTAATTAGGACGACAAAATAGCTCGTTTAAAATAAAACACTAACGAAAATTGTCTTAAAACTTATATTAATCCGATTCGCTTCAATCTACCTTAAGTTATTTGATGGATAGCCGATCCTCAAAACCGATCCTCAAAAAATTTAAATTCGACGTTTTCGAACATAAGCAACACATTGGCATCGAAAACTCAAAAAACAATTTTTACTTCGGTTTTTTCTACCCCTATTTCATATATAATTCTTTTAAATTCAGTTGATTAGACTTAGCTTTATATGCGATCAAAATTATGGACCTTTGATCGCGTATAAAGCTGGGTCTAATCAACCAATGGCATCAAAAACTCAAAAAATAATTTTTATTTCGGTCTTTTTACCCCTATTTCATATAATTCTTTTAAATTCGGTTGATTAGACTTATTTATATGCGATCAAAATTATGGACCTTTGATCGCGTATAAAGCTGGGTCTAATCAACCAAATCTTAAACAAGTTTACTAAAATTTTTATAACTCCAGAACTAATCAATCAAATCTTAACGGATTATATATGAAATAGGGGTAGAAATTACTGAAGAATATAATAAAATTAAAAGTAGCCCAATATTTCAAAATTTGCAAAAGTTATAGCAACCACGGACATTTCTAAAAAAATTAAAAAAAAAAATTTTTTTTTAAAAGAACCTTTTTACCGATCATCGCCAAATTCAATACCAACCTTCCTTGAATAATACTCTATCGATTAAATAAAAATTCAGCCCGATATCTCAATATTTACAAAAATTAGGGCAACCACGGACATTTCTAAAAAAATTCAAAATTTTTTAAAGAAATAACTTTACCGATCATCGCAAAATTTAATGCCAACCTTCCTTGAATGATACTCTATCGATTAACAAAAAAACAGCCCGATATCTTAATATTTGCCCAAGTTAGAGCAACCACGGACATCAAATCTGCACGCACGCACACACACACACACACACACACACACACACACACACACACACACACACACACACACACACACACACACACACACACACACACACACACACACACACACACACACACACACACACACACACCACACACACACACACACACACACACACACACACACACACACATACAGACATGCGATTTTAATGCGATATTTCGACATTTTAGAACACTCTGAACATATTGGCATCAAAAACTCAAAAAACAATCTTTTCTTTGGTTTCTTCTACCCCTATTTCATATATAATTCATTTAAATTTGGTTGATTAGACCCAACTTTATACGCAATCAAAGGTTCATGTACGAAATTCACGAAAACAAAGCTTCCTCTATGAGGAAGCAATACCGTTATAAAGAGTGAACCCTTGGCTACAAAATTTATAAGGGGCGGAGTCGTCACTCCATTCTCGGACTAAATTTTAAATAAAAATTCATAATTTCGATCATAAAAAATGATAGAATACATTTTATTAATTATTTTTTAATAAAAAAATTGAAACATTAATTAAGGGGGTAGTACAGTCTGGCGGAAGGTCAATTTCAGGATTTATTTGTGACAAAGTGGTAGGCCAATCAGGGTCATGGTGTATACGATATTGAAGTACATGTTTAGGTGCATTTACACTATTTTTTATATGGAAAAATATTAAGAAATGTAGGAGTATGAGTCATCTCTTCGCGCGCGCGCTCGACTACGGTGTACCTAGTAGCTCCTATACGGCGTGCCTGAAATGAAAAAACGCAAAAAGGGTATTAAATTTAAATGTATTCCCCACAGAGTGACGTTTAAAAATTGTAAAAATGTTAAAAATTGTGAAAGTTATAGCAAAAAGTTATTTTGTGCCAATGAACTTCTTTTTGTTAAGTGCTATAACTTTCACAATTTTTAACATTTTTCGCCAGACTGTATTACCCCCTTAAAAACACGATGGCGAAAAATAATTACAAGAAAAGTACACACACTTATGTGTCCTACGCTCGCACGAAATGCACTGTTTCTCGTCAGCTCTATTCTGTCATCTCTAAGCACACGCAGCACATATTATCCAAGTTTTCGCCCGAATCCGATTACTGCTGCTTCTTTGACTTTGATTTTTGCCCGAAGCCTCCGTAATATGGCTTGGTGACGACTTCGCCGGAATATTAGAAATCAACGAAAATAAAAAAATTTCACTAGTTTTGTGTTCAGCATGCATTACTCTTCAGAATCACTTATCTAGAGAGATTCGAAGAGAAAATAATATTTAAAATATTTAAAATTTTCAACGCGCAAAAAATTTTACTTTTGACCTCCAAAAACATGTTTGCCTTAATAAAAAACACAACATATATGGCATATAGTCTTACGAAACTCCATTGGTGACATGGGCACCATAAGTAGTGTTTACAATATTAATGGCGAGTTTACACAACATACAGATTTCGAGATAATTGTAGTGACGACTCCGCCCCGGTCTCCCGTATGTGTGAATATACAAGATTTTTGTATTTTATATCAAATATCAAATATATATCAAATATATTAAAATAAAAAATATCTCTAGTGAACTATGTCCATTTTTCAATGATTTTATTTTAATTGCCGTTATCTTTAGTTCGATAAAAGTATTAAAAATGACAATTTAATAGTAGCGGAAGAGTTTTTCCTTTGTTTTTTACAAATCTTTACAAACTTAGTCACATTGTAGTCATATATAGTTGTCTTAGGAAATAAAGTCATATTAAGAAACTGTATTTATATTAATATTGAGAAACTCCATTTATATTAATATTTTGATTTTGTGTACTCAAGAACGCATAAAGATAAACTTTTTAAAATAAATTGAGAACAAAATCAACGTTATAGTTTGTCAGACATTTCATTTTTTATGACATGTATATAGATATTTTAACACAATTAAGATATAAAATATGAACGGGGATAGTTTCGCCCCGGAGGCAAGATTTGCGATATTGTTACTCGAAGGACCAGAGGGGGGTTGTCGAGTTCCCCTCACGACTATCAAATGTTTAACGCGAAGGCAGAAGCGCATGCAACGAAATATTAAAGCGAAGCGACTCACCGTGTCGGCCGTCGTCCCCGTGATTCCGCCAGGCCTCGTCCTGTCCTCTGAGCTCTGGCCGCTCCGTGGGTCTCGTCTCGTTCGGCATGCGATGGCAAAACTCGTGCAAGTAAGCAAGCGGTGGAGAGCAAGCGATAGAGCAGGCAGGAGAGAAAGCAGTAGGGAACGTGTGCACTCCCGGTTGAGCGAGGCGGCAAGGCGATTCCGTGGTTCGTTCTGCCCGGCGAATGTGTGCCGTAAAGGTGGAAGCACATAAAATTGCAGGAGCCATAAGCAGAAGGCAGAAGCCATATGCGCATGCGCTATGGTATCTGTAGAGCTCTTCAGATACCATAGCGCATGCGCATATGGCTTCTGCATTCTGCTCATGGCTCCTGCAATTTTATGTGCTTCCACCTTTAGACGGCTCCCAAAATATGTGTGTGTGCCGCACGGCGGCTTGACGAAAAAGTGTGTTTGCCGTAAGACGGCTGGATTGCTAATGCTCTGTCCCCGCGGTCCTGGAACATGTCGCTGCGGGCGAGTAGTTGTTCCCTTTCCGGGGGGTGGATGCCGTCGGCGGATGGGCGATAGCAGCACCGACAGGTGAGTCGCATGATTTGACTGCTCGCGATCCGCCGACGTTTCGCGCGAGAATTACAAATGACTTATGCAACTAAGTATGAACTATGTACGACTACATGAACATGAAGTGACTATACCAATGACTATACTATATACAAGGCGATACGCCGAACAAAATATTTCGTAAGTGATCACTTTTTATTAACCCAGTCGACACAGTTATATAGCCACTATATAATAGTTATAAATTTCAACATCACATTTTATATAACTTGAAGTTGCTGCAGCAATGTTGTAGCTATATTATAATTTCGCCCTTTTTCAAAAGTAATCATAACGCTATATTTATGTTACAAATACACTACTATAAGACATAGTTGCTACATATATGTTACATATTTCTCAATTATATACCACCAATATATAACCGTTACAAAAATGTTATATGGTTATTGATCAGTTATTATTTATTCTCCTCTCAAGGGGGAATATACAGTCAGAGGCGCAAAAAAAAGAGAGAGTTTCTCGAATTTTTTTTACGTAAACGTATTAACTTTTTTATTCATAAACTTTTACATGATATTAATATATGTTTGACGAACTTTTTGTATTTTTTTTTAGTAGAAAATAATAGTTATTATAATTTTGGCGAATAATTTTGGCTTTTATTCATACTGAAGTCGGCGGATGGGCGATAGCAGCACCGACAGGTGAGTCGCATGATTTGACTGCTCGCGATCCGCCGACGTTTCGCGCGAGAATTACAAATGACTTATGCAACTAAGTATGAACTATGTACGACTACATGAACATGAAGTGACTATACCAATGACTATACTATATACAAGGCGATACGCCGAACAAAATATTGAAGTCGGTGGACACAATATCTCAAAATCTACTGCACCGATCGTTTTGAAATTTTACACATTTTTTTTATACATATTAAGCTTCCGTGTGGACAAAGGAGTTTTTTTTTCAACGATTAGAACTTGTTTTACAAAAATAAAATGGTCAATTTTTTTAGTAAAAATCGTGACTCGAACTTCAAAGTTCTCTAAAAAATTTAAAATTCAATTTTTTTCGAAATCCTTCGTTCACACGGAAGATAAAGTCATCTACTAACAAAATCTTGGTTTTTTTATTTTAGATAATCCTGTCTCGAGATATGATGTCCACCGGGATGCTACTTTTTTTTAAAGAGTTGTATTAAAATATTTGCCAAAATTATAATAACTATTATTTTCTACTAAAAAAAATACAAAAAGTTTGTCAAACATATATTAATATCATGTAAAAGTTTTTGAATAAAAAAGTTAATACGTTTACGTAAAAAAATTCGAAAAAATCCCTCTTTTTTTGCGCCTCTGACTGTATATTCTCCCTTAATTTATTCTCCTATTACCATATATGATATTTCAGTGGAAAGAACTGTCATTAATGACAGAAATTATACTATCAATCCAAAAGTGTGCCACTTCATTATATTTAAGAGTTGACTCCACAATATAACTGATACAAATTGTGCCGTACTATGATTTATATACCTCGTTCTTATACCATTGTTCATCGTATTTTACGTACGAGAAAGGATGTCATCTATCAGCGACAATTCGACATTTGTGTATAACAAATTGTATATAACCATTGAAATATATACAAACTGGATTACTATAGAAATCCACGATAGGCGAGCGATATGAGAGAGAAGCCCCAAGTTTTTCTCTTCTCCTTGTTCAGCCCACAGCGTAGTCAAGAGTGAGAACGATGGAGTGGGAATGAAGTACAGGCCGATTAAGAAGGCCAGACAAGGACAGAACGCTGCTCGAGACACACATGTAGACGTAATACAAACAGTCCAGTTGCTATATAACGTGATATATTTAAGTTATGTTGCTACAATATTACATTGCAATATTGGCTATATGTATATTAAAACATCACAAAATTATATAAATAATATAAGTTACATAAATAATATGTAGCATTTGCACATTTATATTACATAACACGAAGCAATAGATAGAAGCAACTGTGATATAAAAATTACGAAATATCTGTTACTAGATTTTTCGCCCGCGCTTCGCGCGGGCTCAAAATCTATTCCCCTCTCCCCAAACTCACTCATTATTAATTAAGAGCACCTTTGATATTCTTTCTCCTCAAACTCTAACCTACATCTTCGAATTCTTTTTTAAAAAATAAAAAATAATAGATAATATTATAGATGCAGATTAGCATATTGTCAAATATTTCAAAAATGTAATCCCTTATATTAAAGTCTTTAAATTTTATTTTTGCTCGCGCCTCGCGCGTTTTCACTCTCCGTTGACCCACCATTATTAACTCTCTTTTATTTTCTTCCATTTTATTTTCTCTTTTCGAAATCATCAAAAAATTAGAAAAATTTGGACACCGGTTTCAAGAAAATCAATTCTTAATGAAAAATTATCCATTAATAAAAAATTAAACTTATCCTCCAAAAATTAAAAAAATTTTGACACTTGACTCCTATTTCATATATAATTCTTTAAGATTTGGTCAATTAATTCCCAAAAAATTGAAAAAATTTTGTAACCGGTTCCCAAAAAAATCGATAACGAAAAATTATACACTTTATAGCAATTCTCGGAAAATTTTACCTCTATTTCATATACATATAATTCTTTAAGATTCGGCCAATTAATTTCCGAAAAATTAAAAAAATTTTGTAACCGGTTTCTCAAAAGATCGGTAACGAAAAATTATACACTTTATAGCAAACCCCAGGAAATTCTACCCCTACTTCATATAATTCTTTAAAATTCGGTCAATTAATTTCCGAAAAATTGGAAAAATTTTGTAACCGGCTTTCAAAAAAATCGGTAACGAAAAATTATACACTTTATAGCATTCCCCGGAAAATTCTATCCCTCTTTCATATATAATTCTTTTAAATTCGGTCAATTATTTCCCAAAAAATTAGAAAAATTAGAAAAATCGGTTTCCAGAAAATTGGTAGCAAAAAATTGGCCGCGACATTTTCATCCCCGGAAAATTCTACCCCTATTTCATATACTTTTGGTAAAAATTCGGTCCACTAACGAATGAGTAGTTCGCGTACAGACAGACAGACAGACGTGACTTATATATATAGATGTAAAGTATTACTCCCATGTTATATAGCAGTAACAAATTGTGTCGACTGGGGATTTTATCTTAATGATTTATTTGCAGAGTAATGAGATCAATCGATTGGGATAAAAAAATATATATTTGCATTCAAGAAAAAATATGTAATTGTAATGTATAATTATAAAATATTTCGAGAAATGTTTATTTGTCAATTCTTCTACTTTAACATTTTTATAAGTATAATGACAAGAAAAATCTATTGAGAGATAAGATAAGTACTTTAAAAAAAGTATGCAATGTATAGTTTTGATGTCAAAAGTTATATTCTTTTTCTAAAATGTAAGTAGGGGATACCGGAGCAAAGTCGGCCCCGGAGCGGAGTCGTTTTTGCAATTATCTCGAAATCTGTATGTTGTGTGTACTCGCCATTACTACTGTAAACGCGGCTTGTGGTGCCCACGTGACCAACGGAGTTTAGTGAGATTATGTGCCATGTTGTGATTCTTATCGAGGCAAACGTGTTTTCGCAGGTCGAAAGTAAAATTTCTTCCGCGTCGAAAGTTTGTAATATCTTAAGTATTATTGTTTCTCCGAATCTCAAAGTAAGTGATTCTAAAGAGTAATGCATGCTGAACACGAATCCAGTGCAGTTTTTTTTTTTCATTGATTTCTATTATTTTATAAACGATTAAACCTAAAACTTGTGTTCGGGGCGAAGTCGTTTCCAAGCCAAAATGAAGTCAAGAAAGCTAAATAATATGTGCTGCGTATGCTCGGAGATAATAGATAATTTCCATTTTTCTACTAAAAAACAATGAATAAAGTGTATTCTATTTTTTTTATGATCAAAATTATGTATCTTTATTTAAAATCCAGTCCGAGAATGAAGAAACGACTCCACCCCGGGAATTTTGACTTTTCGACTTTTGCACCTTTGTCGTTTTTACTCTATACCGGTTGAACAAAGCGACGTAGACCAAAAATGCCTGTATAAATTTTGTAGCCAAGGGTTCACTCTTTACAATGGTATACTATATTTCACTAAAATGATTTATTTTGTTGTTAAAAATCGGACCGAAAAAAAGGGCCGACTTCGCCCCGGTCTCCCCTACATATTTTTTTACAAGTACAATTTAAGAAAGACCAAAACCCATGGTCGAAATGTTTTGACGATTAATCTGACCAAAACCAATGGTCGAATTGTCATGACAATTAGCTAATTGTAGCTGATTAAAAGAATTTTAATTATTAGGTATACATATTTTTTTGTTTCTTATCAATAAATTCTTCTTGCTATTATACATAAAAGTATTAAATTAAGAACATGGAAAAATGAATATTTCACAGGATGTTATATGATCTGTACTAATAGTCAAAATAATGGGTGTAAAAATATCTCATAAACAAGATTAAGAGAATCAATTATTTTGTGATTTTACTTTAATATATTTTTAGTGTGTGGAAGATCTAATTAGGAGAATTTGAAACTGGGAACTAAAACTTCTATTAAAAATATTCTTTTCCAAAAATGCTCCAATATATTTGGGAAATTACCATTTTTATCTCATTTTATATATTTTTTGTATATTTTATACAAAAAATGATATAAGTTACCTTTGTAGTATAAAATATAACTGCATCTAGATTTACATAAGTTTCCATTTTTTGAGAGATTAAAATCTCGCGTACTTGACCACTTGATACGTCAGGATGATCGAGAGGATTATATATTAAAATATATATGTATAGAATGAGATTAGATCAGAACTTTTTATTAGCACTAAACTATAATAACACGTAATTATAATAAGTATAGTAAAAATCTGTAATCGTAATTTATGTTATTAACTCTTTTGTGATAGAGATAGAAAACAGTTTACCTTAAAGCCGTTAATCGGAAGAATTTCAAAGAAATAATCATCCAGTTGTGGGTCTAAAAGAACCGATAGACCGTATTCGGATCCAATATTCTCTATGCGTTCGATACGCTGGGACGCGAAAACGTCATTTTGTGCGCTTGTGCAACAATTAATAAAATTGATTATATTTGAGTAATTATAATTAATTGTAAGTCATGTCTAACAAGGAAACTTGAAAATTCTGACTTTGATGAAGCTTTACACATCTGTAGAGGAGGGGAGGGTTAAATGAACAAGAAATTTTCAGTTGCGGCCCAAAAATGATTCTAAGGTGTAAAACCATCCCTCATCTGTAGAGTGGTTTTTTGCTTTTCTCGATATATCTCGAAAAATATTCGAGATATCAAAAAATGTTTTATACAAAAATTTTACGGTAAAAACACCTTTATTTAACCCATAGACTATAACCTATTAATTTTATGATTTAACCAGGTTAATAATATTTGGAAAAAAATTTTTTTTACTATTAATAGATATACTATACTAATTAATAATGTAATATTATTAATGTGGTTAAATAAAGGTGTTCATACCATGAGACTTTTGTATATAACATTTTTTTAATATCTCGAATATTTTTTTAGATATATAGAGGAAAGCAAAAAGTCGTTTTACATATGAGGAGTGGTTTCACCTTAGAATCGTTTTTGGGTTACAATTGAAGTTCCTAAATTTGTCTATTTACTTTCTCTTTTCCCGTACATATGTGTGTAAAATTATAATTTCATCAAAATCAGAATTTTTGGGTTCGCAAAATTTTCTTTTAAGTAATTAAGATATATTAATAATTAATATTACTACTAAATGCTAGTTTTTTTATAATATTTAGCTTTTTATAATACTCTTCACCAAAATGCAACCACGATTTCATTTTACATTAAAGAGTTTAAAAACACCGTTGGAATTTGGCAAGAAGTGCTGGGCTTTAGTTTCAACACATATCTTCCAAACAAATATATATAGTTGCTATAACAAACCGTACCTTCCAAAACCTTCGTTACGTCTTGCATAATTAAACGTGCAGCAGTAGCCGTTTTGAGTTTTTCTCAACACAAAGATATCGTCACATACTACGTCCTTTCCTTTCCAAGAACATTTTTGCAACATGGATCTGCATTTCGGCGATAGCTGTCGCGTAAAAAGTACGTAAAAGATTCAATAGTATATAGGATATAATACGGCACATCTTGATGGTAATAACAATAGGATTAAGTATTTTACAAGTATAGGTTCAAATCTGATGACGTAGTTTTGAACACTCTATTATGTAACTCTCAGCTTTGAAAAATAAAAGCAGTACTTTCAAGTAGACTCAAACTTGGATAAAATGAGTTCAAATCCTATGAATAGCTATCTTGAAAAACAAGAGTACTTCCTAAGTGGATCTAAATCAAATATGTTCGAATCTTTTTATACTTTACTAGAAATTTTACGTTCCTTCGAAATTAATTTGTATAAAGCGACAATTATTGCAATCATTTTTTTTAGAATTACAAAAATTATTATATTAGATTATTGATCGTTGAAATATAATAAATATAATAAAATTATAATTAAAAATAGGAAATAAAAAAGTTGCAAAAAATCTTCACACATTTACACATTATTTAAACAATTTCATTTTTATAGAGTTTCATTACTAGTAAAAGATTCAATTCTTTCCAATAGAAACTATATATTTATAATTGTACATTTCGAATCCTACAGGTACTCATTCTAAAATTTAAAACTAACTCAGGATTGATTATACTTCGCAAGTATAGGGGAAAGGGGGGTAAGATGACGAAGTGGATAAGATGACGAATCGCTAATTTTTCTAAACTAATAATAGATAACGAGTTGATGCAGAACTCATTAAAGGCTTTAGATAATAGCACATAATCTCTTGTAGTTTGATTTCAATCTGTCCACAAAAGTGGATAATAAGAAATGTGTTTTGGATGCACCCATATGTAATTTTTTGGTGTTTGTTTATAAGGAATGACATAATTATGGTAAATATTTTCACTTTCTTTATAAAATTACAGTATATAGATAGCTAAGAACGAATAGAAAAACATATTAGCATTTTTCATTTTTCCGTATCCATAATTGCAGTTATAATTGTTAACGTGACTGCGTCAAATTAGTTAGTTTTCAAATATTGGTTACCTGTGTAAACAAATATTACCATGTGCATTTCACTGATTTTTTTGTTTTTTATTTTTCTTTTACTGCGTTAAAATATTATAACACCAAAACAATATGAGAAGTATATTACAATAAAATAAATCTTCTTATTCATAAAGAAGTATATTTTTAACTTAATTTGACTTTTCTCGTTATCTTATTCACCATTAAAAACGTCTATTAAGCTGACACAGCCAATTCACCACAATCAAATAAAATTTATACAGAAATTTAGTGCTTTTTTGTTGTTAATTTGTTGCTCAATTCCCAATTTTGTTGCTTTAACCGTTTCGGAGAAAATAGTGGCTGTGCTAACTTATGTTTAAAGTCAGCACAGCCATTCAAAAATTGTATTAAATAAAAAAATAGGACATATTTTTTTAGTGCTTTTTTGTTGCTAATTTGTTGCTCAATTCCCGATTTTATAATTTCATTTTTAAATCCTGGAAACTACCCCCAAAGCTATTTCTCCTTAAAAACATACTCTAAAATTGCAAATTAGTCAGATATTTAATTAATTAAGTTCAAGATTAGTTAATTACGTTTTACTGATTTTATTGCCAACCATTTGCATTAATTCCGATTTTGTTGCTCCACCCTTAATTCTTAAAAACCACCCTTAGCTTATCCTACACCAGCACAACGCCTTAAAGTCATAAATTGAACAGATTTCCGAATTGATTATGTATCCCTGATTTTGTTGCTCGCTATTTTTAACAAATCCGATTTTGTTGCTCCACTCTTAATCCTTAAAAACCACCCTTAGCTTATCCTACACCAGCACAACGCCTTAAAGTCATAAATTGAACAGATTTCCAAATTGATTATGTATCCCTGATTTTGTTGCTCGCTATTTTTAAGAAATCCGATTTTGTTGCTCCACCCTTAATCCTTAAAAACCACCCTTAGCTTATCCTACACCAGCACAACGCCTTAAAGTCATAAATTGAACAGATTTCCGAATTGATTATTTCGATGCTCGCGGTAGACAACGTGGCTATGAGACCGACCTTTATCGTTCGTTATCCGACGGTATCCCAATTAGTTTAGGATTTTGAGGAGGCTCACCTCCAAGTAATACAAGATGCTACTGATGAAGAATTCGCCATCGAAGACGCGATACGTGACGAGTTTGACCAAATGCGTTTTGCCGTGATAGGGCGGTATGAAAGCTTCGGTCCCACGCGGGGAAGCGACGCGACGCATCCTCGCGGGGTGCGCCGCACGCACCCCACTCCGCGATCAAATTACCGAAGATTGCTCTTCCTCAATTTGCGGGTGATCTCGCGTTATGGCCGTCCTTCATCGCTTTATTCGACACAGCGATTCACGAGAATCCTAGCGTCTCCGCCATCGAAAAGTTTCAATACATGTTGGCCTCGTTATCGGGCGAGGCTCTTGGCGTCGTTAAGAATCTGCCTTTGACCGCGGAAAATTACGTGATCGCGTACGATGCGCTTCGAGAGCGCTATCAGAACGAACGTAAATTAGCCACGCAGTACTGGCGGTCGTTCGCACACGCCAAGCCCTTGGCGTTATTGGACGTATTCACCGAAAACACGCGCGCCCTGCAAATGATGGGATATCCCGTGGATGAGTGGGACTTTATGCTGCTTAATCACCTGTTGGAAAAGCTCACTCCTACGCTACGGGAGAAGTTCGAAGCCACCCACATGTCGGTGGAATCACCCCGGTATGATCAGTTGACGAAATTTCTATCGGGGTACTGTACGGTTCTCGCGTTGGTATCAGACTCTTCGGCACGGTCGAACACATCAAAATCTCAATCGTCAAAGAAGGCCGCGTCGACCACTTCACTCGTGGCCCAGAGTGACTCGTGTATTAAATGCAAAGGGCAGCATCAATTAGCAAAATGCACCGGGTTCTTGCAGCTCTCAGCCTAGGAGCGACACAACTTCGCTCGCGAGCAGGGACTTTGCTTTAATTGTCTCCGCGCAGGACATAACCTGAAGACTTGCCCTAACCTTTGGACCTGCCGGTCATGTCAGGCGAAGCACCACTCTCTCCTGCATTTCGAGCAGGCTAGCGTCCCGTCTCTTGCGACCGCTCCGGCGATCACTCCGGTCGTTGACACCGCGGCACCGGAGAATACAGGCAAAAATTAATCAATTATTACATCGAGACATAATCGCGCGCCCTTCGCCACGCGTGATGTCTCTCGCCCGTTCGTCGCATGGGCCCGTTTGAGGCGAAGATATTTGTGTAATTGTAGTTCGTTTGGACGAGGTCGAGTCTTACACACTCACCCCGTCATCGTGCACCGTCGAGTCACCACACACTCACGGTGTTTTTGGACACCGCCGTCTTGGCGCATCACCACTCGGGTGACGCCGAACGGTAGGACCTCATTACCGCCGTCTTGGCGTAGCACCATCGTTCTCCCGCTATCACGGAGGGCTTCGGGTGTCGTCAAACGGCCGGACCTCATTCGGAGGTCGTAAACTCCCGCCGTCTTGGCGTCTCACTATTGTTCCTCCCGCTATCACGGAGGGCTTAGGGTGTCGCCAAACGGCCAGACTTCATTCGGAGGACCTCTATCAAGTTAGCCCCCCCACCATCGCAAAAAAAATCCGGACCTATTAAAAAATTTAGTGCTATTTATGTGCTAATTTGTTGCTTTAGTCCGGATTTTGTTGCTCAAACCGTTTAGCAGGAAATCGAGATCGAAATGGGTGGGGCCAGCTTGTCGTCAAGCTAGCCCCCCCCCATAATAAAAAACCTATATAAAGTGCTCAAATAAAAAAAAAAAATACACCAGAATTTGTTGCTTTTTTGTTGCTCCAAGATAGCGTGAAAACATTTCTGAAATATAACGTTTTTTTAGAAAATACGTATATCCGAATACTTAACAGATAGCACTATATTGACTACATCTTAAACAACGTTATATTTCAGAAACGTTTTCACGCTATCTTGGAGCAACGAAAAAGCAACAAATTCTGGTGTACTTTTTTTTTGGATTTGAGCACTCTATATATATTTTTTCGCATAGGAGGGGGAGGGGCCAGCTTGACACAAGTTCTAGCCCCACCACATACTAAAAAACACATATAGAGTGCTCAAATCCAAAAAAACAATACACCAAAATTTGTTGTTTTTTTGTTGCTTTAAGATAGCGTAAACAAACTTTCAAAATATAAGGTTCTGTAAACAATGCCACTAATAAATACTGCATCTTCGACCGTTATCCGCGACTTCGATGGCTAAAAACTAATTAAAAGAATTTGTTGCTCGGGTCTTTTTGTTATTTAAATATTCTATGGACCGTGCCCTACTAGAATATACAACGTATGATTTTGTTGCTCGCCCCTAACTGCAATAAACAAATTATTTATCTCAGCGTCGACCGTTATCCACGACTTCGATGGCTAAAAACTAACTAAAAGAATTTGTTGCTCGGCTCTTTTTTGTCTTAAAATATTCTGTGGACCGTACCCTACCAGAATATGCAACATATGATTTTGTTGCTCGCCCCTAACTGCAAGTAAACAAATTATTTATCTCCGCGTCGACCGTTATCCACGACTTCGATGGCTAAAAACTAACTAAAAAAATTTGTTGCTCGGCTTTTTTTGGTCTTAAAATATTCTGTGGACCGTACCCTACCAGAATATGCAACGTATGATTTTGTTGCTCGCCCCTAACTGCAAGTAAACAAATTATTTATCTCAGCGTCGACCGTTATCCACGACTTCGATGGCTAAAAACTAACTAAAAGAATTTGTTGCTCGGCTTTTTTTGGTCTTAAAATATTCAGTGGACCGCACCCTACCAGAATATGCAACATATGATTTTGTTGCTCGCCCCTAACTGCAAGTAAACAAATTATTTATCTCCGCGTCGACCGTTATCCACGACTTCGATGGCTAAAAACTAACTAAAAGAATTTGTTGCTCGGTGTTCGAGAGCGCGCGCGGTAGCGCGAGATAGCGCGAGGTAGAAGACGACCACAAGTAAGGAGACAGCAAGTACACAAAAATGCGGAAAATAAAGTCTATATTTACACTATATACAGAGTTCTTAATTTATTTCCAGAGGCGGAAAAAAGCCGTGAGCGCGCACTAGAATGAGCACGGCAATAGCAGCGAAAAGACAAGCGAATCGCGGGCGCGAAAGCAAGTGCGGATTGCAAGGCGGTGTTAAGCGGTGAATAGCGTGCGAAAAACGACAAGCGGACAAGCGGTTCCGCGGCGCAGCGGCGGTCCTTTATCGTCTCGGAGACGAGCCTCCCTCCAGGCTAATTGCCGATGATTTCAGGGAGGTGATTGGCCACCGACGGCCTACGTCACCGTGCATACGTCACAGTGCCAAGTGACGATCCGAACAGGTCGTTACATATTTTCGACTGCTTTGTTTATAGCATGGATCTTTCCTTTGTGTGAGCGCAGATGAGTCGTATGGACTGTCGAACAAAGCTTGACCTTATTATTGAAAACAATGTTAAAGTCAGAATGCTAATCACGAAAGATCCATGCTATACTGAATATTACCGAGACAATTCTTTAGCGACATTTGACGCGAATATTAATTCTCGCAAGCGTGCATGCGCTGAAATTCAGCCGAACGTAATTGCTTCGCGATGCTGATTATTGCGATCTCAAACACTCGGCTTTTTTTGGTCTTAAAATATTCTGTGGACCGCACCCTACCAGAATATGCAACGTATGATTTTGTTGCTCGCCCCTAACTGCAAGTAAACAAATTATTTATCTCCGCGTCGACCGTTATCCACGACTTCAATGGCTAAAAACTAACTAAAAGAATTTGTTGCTCGGCTTTTTTTGGTCTTAAAATATTCTGTGGACCGCACCCTACCAGAATATGCAACGTATGATTTTGTTGCTCGCCCCTAACTGCAAGTAAACAAATTATTTATCTCCGCGTCGACCGTTATTCATGACTTTGATGGCTAAAAACTAACTAAAAGAATTTGTTGCTCGGCTTTTTTTGGTCTTAAAATATTCTGTGGACCGCACCCTACCAGAATATGCAACGTATGATTTTGTTGCTCGCCCCTAACTGCAAGTAAACAAATTATTTATCTCCGCGTCGACCGTTACCTACGACTTCGATGGCTAATAACTATAACTAAAAGAATTTGTTGCTCGGGTCTTTTTGTTATTTAAATTTTCTATGGACCGTGCCCTACTAGAATATGCCGAGCAACAAATTCTTTTAGTTAGTTTTTAGCCATCGAAGTCGTAGGTAACGGTCGACGCGGAGATAAATTATTTGTTTACTTGCAGTTAGGAGCGAGCAACAAAATCATACGTTGCACATTCTGGTAGGGGACGGTCCATAAAATATTTTAAGACCAAAAAAAACTGAGCAACAAATTCTTTTAGTTAATTTTTAGCCATCGAAGTCGTAGGTAACGATCGACGCGGAGATAAATAATTTGTTTACTTGCAGTTAGGGGCGAGCAACAAAATCATACGTTGCATATTCTGGTAAGGTACTGTTGTGCTTTCGGGTGCAAGGAATATCTCGTGTAATGTATGAAAAGACTTTATTGCTCGTCACGTGTACAATCGTGCCGATGTCTCCGAGAGGTGTGTCTGAGTGTCCGTGTTGCTATCGCTGTTACCGACTCGCCGAACTCGCAGCGCCTCTACGACTTCTCTAATGAAGCATCGCGCAACATCCTCCCCTTTTTATAACGAAAATCAAATTGCTCAATATAAACTTATAGGGTATAGCTCAAACAAAACTATCGCGATTATTTTACAATCGATGAGACTAACCTTTGGTGTACTAATACATAAATCAAAATTCCAACTTAAACCTCTCTACTTTCTCTGATTAACACGTCGGTTTCCCTAATTGTTGATAATGTAATCTTCTCGGCGTGTTATGTTGGCGACTACTTTGTCGCAAGGGTTCCGGTTGTTCAGCCGGCGCTGGTTCTTTATCCGCCTCCTGCCGCGGCTGATCTTCATTAGCTACTGTTCCCCAATCATCTTCATCTTCATCGTCGTCTTCCATCGCTCGTCTGGTTGATTCCAGAAAACTCCGGTTACGTCGCAACAAGCCTCCCGGGTATCGTACGTCATACGACCTTGGTTCAGTACGACGACGTACAACAGTGCCATATGCTCGCTGGTCCTTTATCCATACCAGTTCACCCGGCATCAATTCTGGTAGCTCTCGCACTCGATGTCTCTTGTCGTATTGCTGTTTGCTGCGAAGCTTTCCCGCCCATAACTGCTGGCGGTACGCTTTCAGATCAGGCCATTTGGGTGTTAGTGTCATCGCCGAACATGGCACCGGCGTGCGAAGTTTTCTTCCCATGAGCAATTCACACGGGCTGCTGCCTGTTTCCAGAGGAGAAGTACGATATGCCAATAAACCCAGAGTAGGTTCTGATTCCTTCTCCAAGATGCGCTTGACTGTCTTTACTGCCGCTTCAACTTTCCCGTTGCTTTGTGGATATCTCGGGCTGCTTGTAACTATGGCAAACCCGAAATTCTCGGCAAACTGCTTGTATTCCTGGCTGCTGAACTGCGGACCATTGTCTGAGCGTACCTGCTCTGGAATTCCGTGTCTCCCAAATATATCCTTCATCTTCGCGATAGTGTTTGCTGCTGTAGTTGATGACATGTATACGACCTCTGGATACCTAGAGAAACAATCAACCATCACCAGATAGTGTCTTCCTTCTCTTTCACAGAAGTCTACTGCTACTTCCTGCCATGGTCGTTCAGGTGGTTCTGTCACTATTAGAGGTTCCTTGGTTTGCAAACGATGTTCCAAACATATGGTGCACTTCAAGCACCGTGCTCGCACATCTGCATTGACTCCTGGCCACCATACAGATTGCCTGGCTCGTCCCTGACACTTCTTCTCTCCTAAATGACCCTGATGTATCCTCTCAAGCACCTCGTTGCGTAGACCTTTTGGGATATGTATCCGCGTGCCGCATAGGAGGGTCCCATCTGGTGTCACCGTCAGGATACCTTTTTCCTCGAAATATGGTAATAGCTTCTCTGGTACATCTCTGCGATACCTCGGCCATCCTTCTCGTACATATTTCAAAACTTCTTGTATGACCATGTCCTTGTCTTGCATCTCACGTATTTTGATCGCAAATTGATCGCATCCGTCTCTTAACAACCGCTTGTACAAACTTTTCGATGCCGTCGTCACACAAGCAATCCTCAGCGTCACGGGCATCTGACAACGGTGCCCGCGAGAGTGTATCCGCAGTCATCAAAGCTTTCCCTGCAACATACTCAACAATATAAGCAAAACGCATTAGTCTCATTCGAAACCGTTGCAATCTCGGGGAGAGATCACTAATAGGCTTGGATCCCAGAATCGAGATCAATGGCTTATGATCCGTACTTAAGACAAGGTCTGGTGCTCCTATGATGAACGCTGCAAACTTCTCACATGCCCACGTTAATGCTAACGCCTCTTTTTCTATTTGAGCGTATCTCTTTTCGGTTTCGGATAGAGCTCTAGACGCATAGTAGACTGGCCTCCAATCTTCTTGTTCTTCATCGAATTGCTCCAGGACTGCTCCTAATCCATATGACAAAGAGTCCGCCGAAATTCTTGTCTTCTTATTTGTGCTAAAAAGAGCGAGCGCTGGGGCTTCACTCAATCTTTTCTTGACCTCTTTGAAGGCCTTTTCCTGTGGTGATTCCCACATAAACTCGACGCTATCCTTCAACAGTTCTCTCAGTGGTTTGGTGATATCCGCAAGATGTTCTATAAACTTTAACTGGAAATGGACCATTCCCAAAAACCTTTTCACCTCCGTAGTGTTGGTTGGCCTCTTCATGCTGGTTATAGCTCTCACTTTCTCAGGATCAGGCTGCACGCCCTCATCCGCTGATACAATGTATCCCAAGAATCTTACGCGCTTCTGTCTGAAGACACATTTATCTTTGTTTAACGTAAGACCTGCCTCTGATAGACGCTGCAATACTGCACGCAGACATTTATCATGTTCTTCAAGAGTTCTTCCATGAACAAGAACGTCATCCGATAGGTTTACCACATTCTGAAGTCCATCCAATACTGTAGACATGCTTTCTTGAAAGTGCTCCGCGCTGGGACACAAACCCATCGGTAGTCTATCACTGCAGTAGCGACCTAATGGCGTGATGAAAGTAGTTACATGTCGGCAACATTTGCATAAAGGCACTTGATGATATCCTTTGTTCGCATCAAGAAGGAAAAACCAGCGGGCTTCTCCTAGTTGAGCAAGGTTTTCTTCAACACTCGGCATGATGTGACGGTTTCTTACAACGCATTTATTGAGTTCAGTGTAGTCTATGCAAATCCTCACATCTTTCTTGTTGGCCTTGAGCACGGCAACCATCGGTGCGCACCATTCCGTCGGCTCGACGACTCGACTGATCACGCCCAACTCTTCCAACCGCTCTAGCTCTTCTTTGACCTTGTGCATCAGATGCAGTGGAACTCTGCGAGGCACTGATACTGCATACGGTTTGGTATCTGGTTTAAAACAAATGTGGTAAGGTTTGCACTTTCTGAGACATCCTAACCCTTCAAATACATTACTGAATTCACTTTCAGGTTTGTCGTTACTTACTTCAGCAATGACCATGTCTATTACCCAGTCTAACATGCCTAACGCTCTAATGGCCGGACGGCCTAACAATGGCTGCATGTTCTCCTTGACGACATATATGTGGTCGATAGCTGCTTTATTCCTCCACTCTATTTTAGCCTGCAACTTACCCAGCACGTTGAGAGGTATTGAGTCTCCCACTTGCAGTCCTTTACCTGCGTTTGTCAATGCAATGCCGACTAGATGCTGCCTATAGAGTTCTTCACTTATCACCGTCACGTCAGCTCCAGTATCTACCTTGACTGATATGTCTTTTCTGTTGATGCTTACATGCGCCATCCATGGCGGCTCGGAGTGCGCTGTCTTCGTCCTTATTCTATCTATGTTTCTTTGTTGCTTCTTGTCTTCGGTACTCTGTGTTTTGCTTTGTCCCTCTTTTTCTTCTTTTATTATTGCTTGTACGCCGCCCAAGTAGAGATCTTCTTTATCGTCTTCTTTTTCTGCTTCATTCTTACTATCATTTTTATTCACTTCATGTACCGCTTTCTTTCTGCACATCCTGTCTTTTTACAAATATTGCATGCAGATTGCTTGGCTGGGCACGAGGAAAATACATGTTGCGGTGTCGTGCCGCATCGGGTGCACCGTTTCGCCGTTGTTGCCTCGTCCTTCTTATGCTGTCGCTGGAAGCCTTTCGCGTACTGTTTGCCACGTGTTCCGCGGGAACTGCTGACTCTATCGAGGTTAGCTGCTCCCTCCGTTCCTCTTAAGACTGCCTGTTGTGTTCTGACCTCTTCTTTTGTTCGTACTTTCATGACAGCCTTTTCCAGCGTGAGCTCAGGGTCACATTGCAATATTTCCGATAGCTTTTCGTCCCGAATGCCTGCTACAATTCGGTCTCTAATAAGTTCATCTTTTAATGTACCGAAATTACATGTTTCCGCTAAACGATAGAGATCTGCGATAAAGTCCTCTACCGCTTCCTCGTTTTGTTGCGTGCGCCTATTGAATCGTGCTCGTTCTAATACTATATTTACGCGAGCTCCGAAATGTTTTTCAAACTTTTTATGTACTATCTTATAGCTTTTTGCTTCTATATTACTGAGTTTAAACGATAACAGAATGTCTTCCGCACGCGGTCCCATTAAGTATACAAATTGATTAACTTGCGTCTCCTCTGACTGATTTGCAATGCCACTGCCTTGTCGGTATCGTTCCCATCTCGTGGACCATCGCTGCCAATCCTCCGATCGGAAACTGAAATTTGGCGGAGGAGGTAATTGCACGGCTGCCGCCATGTATATCGAGGGCTGTGAGCTGCCGCCTTCACCGCCCGGCATCGTGTCGACTTAACCTCTCACACGGATCTTGCACTTTTCTTCGCTGCTTTACAATTGTGCACTCGACTTTGATTGTCCTTTTTATTCGTTACGGGTTCGCACGTTACCACGCTGCCACCATGTTGTGCTTTCGGGTGCAAGGAATATCTCGTGTAATGTATGAAAAGACTTTATTGTTCGTCACGTGTACAATCGTGCCGATGTCTCCGAGAGGTGTGTCTGAGTGTCCGTGTTGCTATCGCTGTTACCGACTCGCCGAACTCGCAGCGCCTCTACGACTTCTCTAATGAAGCATCGCGCAACAGGTACGGTCCACCAAATATTTTAAGACCAAAAAAAGCCGAGCAACAAATTCTTTTAGTTAGTTGTTAACCATCGAAGTCGTGGATAACGGTCGACGCGGAGATAAATAATTTGTTTACTTGCAGTTAGGGGTGAGCAACAAAATCATACGTTGCATATTCTGGTAGAGTACGGTCCACAGAATATTTTAAGACCAAAAAAAGCCGAGCAACAAATTCTTTTAGTTTTTAGCCATTGAAGTCGTGGATAACGGTCGACGCGGAGGTAAATAATTTGTTTACTTGCAGTTAGGGGCGACCAACAAAATCATACGTTGCATATTCTGGTAGGGTACGGTCCACCGAATATTTTAAGACCAAAAAAAGCCGAGCAACAAATTCTTTTAGTTAGTTTTTAGCCATCGAAGTCGTGGATAACGGTCGACGCGGAGATAAATAATTTGTTTACTTGCAGTTAGGGGCGACCAACAAAATCGTACGTTGCATATTCTGGTAGGGTACGGTCCACAGAATATTTTAAGACCAAAAAGAGCCGAGCAACAAATTCTTTTAGTTAGTTTTTAGCCATCGAAGTCGTGGATAACGGTCGACGCTGAGATAAATAATTTGTTTATTGCAGTTAGGGGCGAGCAACAAAATCATACGTTGCATATTCTGGTAGGGTGCGGTCCACAGAATATTTTAAGACCAAAAAAAGCCGAGCAACAAATTCTTTTAGTTAGTTTTTAGCCATCGAAGTCGTGGATAACGGTCGACGCGGAGATAAATAATTTGTTTACTTGCAGTTAGGGGCGAGCAACAAAATCATATGTTGCATATTCTGGTAGGGTACGGTCCACAGAATATTTTAAGACAAAAAAGAGCCGAGCAACAAATTCTTTTAGTTAGTTTTTAGCCATCGAAGTCGTGGATAACGGTCGACGCTGAGATAAATAATTTGTTTATTGCAGTTAGGGGCGAGCAACAAAATCATACGTTGTATATTCTAGTAGGGCACGGTCCATAGAATATTTAAATAACAAAAAGACCCGAGCAACAAATTCTTTTAATTAGTTTTTAGCCATCGAAGTCGCGGATAACGGTCGAAGATGCAGTATTTATTAGTGGCATTGTTTACAGAACCTTATATTTTGAAAGTTTGTTTACGCTATCTTAAAGCAACAAAAAAGCAACAAATTTTGGTGTATTGTTTTTTTGGATTTGAGCACCCTATATGTGTTTTTTAGTATGTGGTGGGGCTAGAACTTGTGTCAAGCTGGCCCCTCCTATGCGAAAAAATATATATAGAGTGCTCAAATCCAAAAAAAAAAGTACACCAGAATTTGTTGCTTTTTCGTTGCTCCAAGATAGCGTGAAAACGTTTCTGAAATATGACGTTGTTTAAGATGTAGTCAATATAGTGCTATCTGTTAAGTATTCGGATATACGTATTTTCTAAAAAAATGTTATATTTCAGAAATGTTTTCACACTATCTTGGAGCAACAAAAAAGCAACAAATTCTGGTGTATTTTTTTTTATTTGAGCACTCTATATAGGTTTTTTATTATGGGGGGGGGGGGGGCTAGCTTGACGACAAGCTGGCTTCACCCATTTCGATCTCGATTTCCTGCTAAACGGTTTGAGCAACAAAATTCGGACTAGAGCAACAAATTAGCACATAAATAGCACTAAATTTTTTAGTAGATCCGGATTTTTTTTGCGATGGTGGGGGGGCTAACTTGATAGAGGTATTCGGAGGTCACGTGTGATGTCTCTCGTCCGTTCGTCGCATGGGCACGTTCGCGGCGAAGATATTCGCGTAATCGTAGTTTGTTTGAACGAGGGCGAGTCCCTACACCCTCGCCCCGTTATCGTGCACCGTCGAGTCATCACACACTCACGGTGTCCGTGGACACCGCCGTCTTGGCGTGTCACCACTCGGGTGACGCCGACCGGTAGGACCTCACTCGGAGGTCATAAACTGCCGCCGTCTTGGCGTAGCACTCTCGTACCTCCCACTATCACGGAGGGCTTCGGGTGTCGCCAAACGGCCAGACCTCATTCGGAGGTCGTAAACGAGTGTCGCTCACACGCGCGCCATTATTTCGATTCGCTTGACAAAACCCCTTATCGCGATCATTCGTGTCGCTTCGTCGTCTCGTATCCATTTGTATCAGACCCTCCTATTTTCGTGGATTCTCGGCCGATAGTCGTTAATAGATTGCGCGCACTCGAGCGCCGATTCAAGTCAAACATGGAATTTTGTGGAATTGCGTATTAGTTATAATGCATTCACGCAGGATCATCTCGATGGCGGTCCTATGGAGATGGCGGACGAGCCTCTCCCTCGGACGATCGCGTCCTTACCACACCGATGAAAGACCTTTGTCGTAATTGCGTTGCTCGGATATCGTCGCGCTCGATCCACCTGACTCCATATATTTATCGTTAGATAGATTTTCGTCGTTAGATAAGATTTGTAGAATAGTAGCGTACCTCCTAAGATTTACTAGTCGATCCAGGGCCAAACCGGTGCCCGCGATCTTGGCCGTGGATCAACTCGAAGCGCATTCGACGTTATTAGTCATAGCAAAACTCGTACAATCGGAATCCTTTCGCGAAGAGATCGATCGAATTAGAAACGGGAAGAGACCACCCAAGCCTCTTCTCAAACTCGCTCCTGTTCTGGACCCAACGGGTATTCTCAGGGTGGGCGGCAGACTCATCTACTCGGGATTGACCTTTGATGCCAACCACCCTGTGCTGCTACCGAATAGACACCGACTTATCGAGCTTGTTATAGAACAGGTACACCGTACAGTTACACCCAGATAAGACGCACGCTCCAGTATGTGCTCGCCCAGCGGTTTCCGAGCGAATCCTCGCGCTCTTCATCCCCCCATGGCAGACCTCCCGGCAAAAAAGGTCAGTGCCGTCAAGTTATTTCCGATTAACGGTAGACTTCGCGGGACCGTTCTCGATTCCTCGTCAAGCTCGGGGAGTCTCCTCATTCAAGGCTTACGTATGCCTCTTCGTTTGGGTTGATGGTAGCTAGTACAGTGGACCGCGGCCCAACACCTTGACGTGGGCTCTTTAGTGCTTATTAACCCTAGAGAGCACTTCTGAGGTAATACGTTACCCCACGCGAAATTCAAATTACGCCCCTGACTTAGGAAGGTTAGTTTTCATACCGAGACCCTAACCATAATTCAGTTTAGTCATCCGGCAGTCAACCTCCGTCATTCAGCGAGTGCGTCAGATCCGTGCAGCAGCTGAAAACCGAAAAAGAAAATCGTTTGGGGTAACGTATTACCCCCTTTGGCCGTTTACGCTCGACATTTACCACAGTAAAGTATATTTCAGATTTTTTGTGAAAATCGGTAACGAAAAATTATACACTTTATAGCACTCCTCTTTTTATTATTTCATTTTTCCTTAAATTATTTCATTTTTGCTGTTCTTGCACAGCAACTGATTAAAACTTTGTAAAGTTTTTGTGGAGTTAATTTTACTGTTTCCATATACTTTTATAACTTTTGACTACCTTTCAAATAAATAATAATCGACAGAATCTGTTTTACTTTCCATTTCTTGCGATTTTTCCCATCCGACAGTTTTTCATCATTTCCTCTACTTCAGACGTTCAAAGAAATATGTTTTTTTTAAGAAATGAAAAAATGAAGGGCTTACATGCCCTTGAAGGTTGTCTATTCGTCTTTCAAAATCCGTTGAAACTTTTAAAATCGGTGAATTTTATGAAAAACTACAGCATTTTTTATAAAAATAGTCATTTCAGCATAATTTTTGTTTTTTTTTGTTTTTTGAAATTTTTTAACTGTTTTCTTTTTACTACCGCAAATTGATGACTACTATCGTCTTCCCTATTAAAAAACAAACAAAATTATCTATTAGAAAGTTGTCTAACAACAAATAGAAACATTATACACGCGGTACAAGTTTGGGGGTCGTAATTTATTACCCCGTTTGGCCTTTCACGTATGAGAAAATTAAGAGGATGCTCTCTAGGGTTAAGAACGATAACGTCCTCTTTGCGCCGGAAGCGCGGCCGTGTGGAAGCGCTACATTTGGGTAGCGATGGCGTCCCGCGTGTCGCCACGGTCCGGGTGGCGGACGGCTCGATCTTGCGCCCCTTGGTGAAATTGTGTCCCTTGCTGATGGGCACAGCACCACGGGCCGCGGATTCGGAGTAATAAAATACAATTAAAATTATTGTATTTTGGTGGGCGGTATGTTTGGAGCTCACGTGTATATAGTTGCTGCGTGTACATATTAGTTGCTAAGATAATCGTTCGATGTTCGCGTTGCCTATTAATTGATAAGTTGCGTCTCGTATCATTAGTTAAGCACACTGATCTGGTTAAGCATTGTTAAAGCGTTGCCGTTGGCAACCTAAATTTCGCGTTTAGTGACTCGCGCGGAACGTTGGCGGATCGCGATCGTTAGCATGTCAATATTTCGCGCGACTCACCCGACTCGTGCTGCACCACCCGCAGGTGGCATCCCTAAATAATGGAAAAGTTGGTACTCGCTCGCGCCGCAATTCGCAGGTGCGTGAGCCGAGGAGTACCGGAGCACACATTCGCTGTTCGAACGTGAACTCGTCAACATACACATTTTCTGGAGCACGAGGAGTCGACTCCCTTCAAGCTTGTGCCTTGCTTGCGTGTTTCTCTGCTGCACCGCTCGCCTGCCTATCTCGTGTCTTGCCTGCTTTCCTTGCACTGCTCGCTTGTCTATCGTGCCTTGCCTGATTGCTTGCCTGCTCGCTTTCTCGCTTACAACGGAGGACTTGCCAGAAGGAAGGACGAAGGAGAGAGAGATAGAGAGAAACGAGAGAACACCATCCGAGAGGGCAACGAGCAACGAACGGTGAGTCGCTTGCTTTCGCTTAGTATTTCGTTTATTTCGTGAGGGAACGATCCCTCTGGTCCTTCAAACACCAGCGTTTAGACCAATTCGCGAATCCGGGGACGGACTTACCCCCCCCCCCCAGCACTACCTGTAGCATCAATATATATATATATAATGACCTTTATTAACAAAATTGTTATATACATTTAACAAAATATAATTTATTTATGTGCATTCTATTCAATTTTTAGTTTTAGTCGTCTTGTCTTTTCAAAATTTCTAACCCTACTCTATATTTACAGTAATTTTTACATATGAATTATTCCTAATCTAAAGGTCAGCTTCTTCTTCGTTGTTGTTCCTTTCTTCTTTTTCTTTTGCTTTCCTTTTTCATGTTATTTCTGACATTCTTGCTAAAGCTCTTTTTCCAGTGATTTGTCGTATCCAGGTTTGTTCTTTCTTTCCGGTTATTTTACATTCCTCGAATACATGCTTTAAGGTTTCCTCTTTTTCCGTACACAGTCTACATTTTCTGTTTTCTTCTTCTATCCAGTATCTACCAGCTCTTGTCTCTGTGCCTAATCTAAATCTCGCTTTCAGTTCCAATTCATTTCTTCTATTGTTTTGATTGATCAGATATTCCGGAGTCTCTGTTGCTTGTGGTGCTATTCTCTTATATTCTTCCGCAAACCTTGATTTTCTTAATTTTTCTTCATTTTCTTGCCTTTCAATGCATTTGCCTATCTCTTCTGCTTGTTCTGCTACGTTTTCTTCTCTCAAGAGTTTATGTTTGAAGTAGTACTCCATGGACCATCCTCTTCTTTCTAGAAATTCTTTTCGTGCTTTTTTCCATCTTTCTCTGCTGTTCTTCCTTTTGTTTGCTCCTACATTCATTATAAGCTTATTTTTCACTTTTATGCATTCTTTAAGTAATTCATTTCCTTGACTTTTTAATATCTTTTCTTCATATTTTATTGCTCTTTTACCTGCTTTGTTTGTAATTTTTTCCCTTTTTGTTTCTAAATGTAACATATGTTTTGGGGTTGTTCTATTTAATTTCAATGTCCATTTTATATATTTTTCTTGTATACTCTCAATTTCTTTGTATTCTTTCCAACTCCATATTTCTACTCCATACATCATTGCGCTCTCACCCAGTACATCAAACATACATCCTTTTTTTCCAATTTTCTTTGTAGCTCCTTTCGGCTATTTCCCATACTGTTCCTAGTGCTGCTTTTGCTTTTTTCGTTAGGTTTTTTATATGAGATTCGTTTTCATTGTTTTTTTGTAGAGTATTCCTAGGTAGTTAAATTCTTTTACTTCTTTTATCTCTTCACCATTCCATGTAATTTTAATTTTCTTTTTTCTTCCTCCAGGTTTTTTTCCCCTCATATACTTCGATTTTTCTGCATTTAGTTCTAAGCCTCTCTGCTCAATATATTTTTTGAATTTTTTTATCATCTCTTTTATTCCAGCTTCATTGTTTGCTAATAATACCATATCGTCTGCATACGAAACTGTCCATACTTTTTTATTACCTATGACTATGCCTCCTTCTTGAATTGTTTCCATTGTTTTTTCTAAGTCTGCAAAAGTTAGATTGAACAACGCTGTGCTTAGCGGGCATCCTTGTCTGACCCCTTTTTTTGTGTAAATCTTTCTTGTTTGCTTTTCTCTTATTTTTATTTTAAAGGCTGTGTTATCATATATCTCTTTTATTTTTCTTGTTAGTTCTTTGTCTATTCCATGGTGTTGCATCAGCTTTCATAATTTTTCTCTTTTTAATTTATCAAAAGCTCCTTTCATATCTGCAAAAAATAGTAATATTTCACCCTTTTCTTTTTTAATTTCTTCTTCTATTGCTGTTTTTACTATATATATTGCTTCTATGTTTCCTTTTCCTTTCCTATATCCTGTCTGCGTTTCTTTCATTATCTTTTTTTCTTCCATTTCTTTTTCCAGTCTTTTCCTGAGAATTTCTGCATAAATTTTATATCCTGTGTCCATTAGTGTAATTCCTCTGTAATTTTTTGCCTGGTGTATGTCTTCTTTTTTGTATATGGGTGTTACTATGCCTGTGCTCCATTCTTCTGGTAACTTTTCTTCTCCTTTCCATATTCGATTAATTATCTTATGTAGCTTTTTCATATTTTCTTCTCCGCCATTTATCCATGCCTCATTCGGTATCTTGTCTTCTCTCGCCGCTTTTTTTTCTTCATGTTTTTAATTATTTGCTTGATTTCGCTTTGGCTTATCTCTTCTCCTTTTGTTGGCATTTTTTCCGCTATAATTTCTTCTTTTTCAGTATATCCTTCAAATTGATTTTTAAAATGCTGTTCCCACTCCTCCACTGTAATCTTGTCGCTTGTTTTTATTCTTTTCTTTCTTTGTTTGTTGATCAGGTCCCAGAATTTTTTTCCAGACTTGTCATTTTTTGCATCCTTCCACTCGTTTTCTTTATTTTCTACTTTCTTTTTTTTAATTATATCTCTGTATTTCTTCCTTGTTATGAGGTATACTTCTTTATGTGTTCCGTGTTTTTTATAGATTTCTTTGATTTTTTTCATTTCTAACTTTGCTTTGTGGCATTCTTCATCCCACCATTTTTTTTGCCCTGACTTGTTTATGGTTATTATCTTTCTTGGCAGACTCTTCTGAATTTTGTTTTTTAATTCTGTCCAATGATTTGCCAGTCCTCCTTTCTTGAGTTTATCTTTGTAATTCTTTATTGTTTCTTTATTCCATGTAAGAGTCTCTTTCTCTTTGTCTGCTTCTTCATTTTCCTCCACTTCCGTGTTTAGGTTGATTTTTATCATAACATGGTCTGAAGCTGTGCTATCTATTAACTCCATATTTTCTATTGTCCCTTCGCCACTCTTGTTTGTAATGACATAGTCTATTACTGATCTACCTGCTGCTCCTATGTACGTCATTCCATCATTGTCGTTACCTTGTATATTTCCGTTAATTATATAGAGTCTATTTTCCTCCATTTACTTTATTAATTCTCTTCCTTCTTCGTTTATTAATCCGTTTTTTGATACTCTGTGCTCTTTATCATTTTGTTCTTCAATTTTTCCTCCCTTGTTTGCGGTTCTTGCGTTGAAATCGCCTCCTATTATAATGCTTTTGTCCTTATTTTTCTCTATTATCTCTGACATTTTTTCATAATTTTCTTTTTTTTTCTCTCATGTAGACATTGAAGATTATTATCTTTTCTGCTTTAATATCTAAGTTGATTTGTGTGACTTCCTCCGTTATCTTTTTAATTTTTATGTTGTTAGATTTTAGTTCCTTTCTGTATACCGTAGCCATTCCGCCTTTTGCTCTTCCTTTTTTCTTTTTTCTTTTTGCTTTTACTGTAAATACTTCAAAATTTTTTAAGTTGTGCTCCAGCAAGTTGTTTTCCTCTTTTTCTATCCATGTCTCCGACAAGTTTGCTACCTCATTATTTTTTATGTTTTTCCAGTCTTC
The DNA here is from genome assembly GCF_030848805.1 of Temnothorax longispinosus. Classification (NCBI taxonomy): domain Eukaryota; kingdom Metazoa; phylum Arthropoda; class Insecta; order Hymenoptera; family Formicidae; genus Temnothorax; species Temnothorax longispinosus. The sequence continues at coordinate 76,151 of NW_027270286.1, read as the reverse complement.
TTTTTCTAGATTTCTTATTCCAGCTATGTTCCAGAATAGAATTTCTATCTTTTTATTATTCCATACTGTCTTGTTTGCTTTTACGAAACCATTTTTCGTATTTTTCATTCCAGTACCATTCCTCTTTTTCTGTTATCTTGTTGTGAGAGATTTTTACCTTTACTCCTTCATTTTCCAATTCCTCTGCTTTTCTGAGAATTTCTTTTCTGTTTTGTTTCTCAAACCATGTTGTGTCATTGTTTATGAAAATTTTTGTTCTTTCATGTTTTAACTTATTTTTTGCTTTCATTATTTCTATTTTTTGATCTACACTGTCGAGTTGTGCACCAATTGGTTTTTCTATTTTCTTGACTTTCCATATTTTTCTTATCGTTACTTTTGCTCCTAATTTTTCTTCTATCCATTTTTTTAGAGTTTCCTTGTCTTGAATTTCTAATCCGCTGATTATTATGTTCTTCTTCTTTTTTTCTCTTTCAGCTTTTTCCAGGACCCATTTTAATTCTTTGTTGGTTTTCTCGTTTCCTATGCTCTCTGTTTTTACTTCGTCTTTTCTCATTGTTTTTGGGTTTTTGTATTCTTCTTTTTTACTTTCTTTTATTTCTTCATGGAATTTCTTCTGCAAGTTTTTTAGTTTGTTCTCAATTTCTTCTATTTTTCTTTCGTTCTTCTGTACTATCTCATTTGTTTGCGCTTTGCTGTCTTTCAGTTCTTCAATATCTTGTTTCATTTTGCTAAGCTCTTTGTTTAATTTTTCTTCGACTCTCGCTAATCTGTTTTTAGCTTCTTCGTTATCCTTGTATAGTTTCTCCCATCTTTCTTTTTCTTCTATTTCTCTCTTTTCCCTTTCTATTGCGTCTTTTTCTTCTTTTTTCCTCAGGTAATTCATTAATTCGCTGAAGCTTTTAATGTCATCTTCTTTATTATCTGTCATTTTCGTTTGTTCGTATACTATGTTTTGCTTTTTTGTTTCTCTGTCTTGAAGTTCTGGACTATCTTTCTTTCTTTTTTTACTTTCTTCTTTTTCGTCTCCTTTTAACCAGGTTAGTACACTATAATTTGTCTCGCTTACGCTTGAGTTGCTTGCTCTACTTGATGTTGATGAGCTTCTGCTTCTATTTTTTATATTAGCTGCTCTTTCTTTTTCTACTTTATGCTTATGCTGTAATTCCTTCTCTATAACTGTTTCGTTTAGGTCTGTGTCGTCTTCTGATGACATTTCTTGACTTGGTAATTTTCCGATCCAAAATTCGCGCGCTACTGCGCACTTTGTTCGGTGTGTAGCAACCTTAATCCGCTTGTCGTTCGAGCCAACCGGCTCTGTAGCGCTTGCCTTTTTTCTCCTTGCGTTGTGAGAGTCACCTTTATCACTTTGTTTGCGTGATTTTCCTCTGCTTATGGTACATTTATGCTTAACTTGGCTCTCCGTCTTTTCACATCACTATTTTTTTACTTATCCTTGCTTCCTTTTCTCATCTGGAACAGTTCTTTCTTCCTTTACCGGGTTATTCTTCTCTCCCTTCCTACTTTTAGGTTAGACTCGGCGGCTTCTTTTTCTATCCTTGGTATATGCTCCTTTTTCTGCTTTTTGTCTTGAAGCTTTTTTTGCCTGCGGTGCAGGCAATCTTTCGCTTTGCTCTTATCTGAAACAAAACGCCCGTAGGCGAATTTCAGCAGTAAAAAGGCCTTTTAATCTCACACTTTGCAATTTTTCAGCCGCTCTTACCCACCTCTAGCAGACGACCCCCCCTGTAGCATCAATATATATTGTACTTATATTTTTTAAGCAATATTTTTGATATACTTGTAACTGGTAGTTAGTCCAATAATGGATGAAAAACGGATCTATGCCAATATTATAAATGCAGTTAGTATAAGCGCTATATTTCATAATACATAAGGCTCTTATCGGATCGGCGTCAAAAAATTGCGATTTTTTGTACTCATTTTTTGCCACGTGCAATATTGTCGATTTGTGCAAATGCGAAGGTTCCGGATCTCCGTGTTCTATAAGTTCGTTGGCTTTTTCGGCGCGATATACTTCTATTGGTTTAATATTTAATTCTTTTCCAAAAGAATCGTTCTCAGGGGTTTTCTTAAATATCGTTTACCACATTTTCCAGTGCCTTTAAATATGTTACATTTCAAAAGCACAACTTCTGTATTGCGGTCTTCCGTTATGTCACATCGCAGATTACTACCACATTTGCAAGTACCTGAATAAAAAAATATTATTTTTTATGTAATTAACATTAAAAACAAAATTTTTTATCTTATCTGCAATTTTATATAATTATATATTATATAAAATAAATAAATAATTAATTAAATAATTACATATTGTATAAAATAAATAAATGATTAAATAATTACATATTATATAAAATATATAAAATTACTTTGTTTAATTATACTTATTTCTGAGTTAAGATAACACAATACTTATATACAGCTATAGTTAAAAGAAAATAACTTTATAATTAAAATTTTATATATGAATCTCATAGGCTGGCTAAAATTTTATAATTACCATTTATATATCCAGATGTATCAGCATTGGATAAATAATGGTTACGAAACCGAAATCTCATTTGTATTGCATCCCAAATTTTATGTGTAATGAAGTCTTCCCAAATTCCTGGGCGAAGAGTTTTCTTTCCACATTCTATTCCGCATTTTGTTTTGTTGCATACGTTTATATATTTTGTAAACAATTAATTCTTCGAACTCGTGTTTTGGTATTGTTATTATAAAATTAATGGGTCCTGCATTAGTGGATTCCATAGACTTTTCATTTACCGTACTATCACTTACATTTGAATTAATGCTATCACTCAAATTTAAATCATTTGTAGCATTCACATCTTTTTCATGACCAGTAAGTTGCTTACGTATGCCATATCTGTTGCACGACACTATAGTATATAATGAAGCAGGCGTTACACGATTACCTAATGCGCTAGATATTTCGAACCACACTACATCATGTTTAGATACTATTTTATTTGATATACGATAAGATTTTTATATACTAAAACAGTATGAATAATATCTTCATTTCGAACTTTAGACGGACGTCCTCTTTTAGGATACATTTTGAACAGATGCGATCTTACTCAAAGCGTAAAACTAAACAGTAACAGTAAGAAACTCACGGTAAAGAGTAAAACAATAAACGATCGACACAGCTCTTTCGCCAGACAAATGACAACCATCAGTACCGCGAAACTGGCGGCGCGACGCTTATCTCGATTTCATAGCGTAAATTTTAAAATTACATGCGTCTGCTAATATGTTATAGATACGTCAAATTATGAAAATAATTAAGATTTGGAGAAAATAAATCTAAATTTTGATGACGAGTGAAAATCAAGATAATGAATGGTCTGAATGGGGCGCACAAATTTATAAAAAAGTGGAAAATAATGTAAAACAAATTGGCGATCGTGACAACGCGCATTATTTTTCACTTTTAGCAGAACAGCTCTTAAAGGATATAAATGTATTTCCCTTACGGTCATGTGTTTTCCGTGATAACTTTGGATATGGACGAATGCCAGCGTCCAGCGCAGCAGTCGAGGGCGAATTCAATAATTTAAAAAATAATATTTTAAAAAATTATATTTTGCCCATTAGAGTAGACGAATTTTTAAAAATTTATTTAGATTTTTTACATGGCAAACTAATAATAAATATTGTTTTATCGAGCGAAATCGGACACTTATTATCTAAAAATTGTAGACTCATTGTCAAAAGAAAATTTGGGTAATTATTTACAATAACTAACACAGCTCGGATTACTTTGACCTTGACATATGTTGTCAAGGTCACCCTTCTGAGTGACCTTCAGAAGGTTTTAGCCGGCGGTCGTTATTCGTTAAAAAGTTATTAACAAGAAAAGTTTGGAAAATATAGCGGTTATTATGAGTACTAAATAGACATAAATAATTGATATTTATGTGGAAATAGTATATGTATGAACGAAGGAAAATTATTTAAAGCAGTGAATTGTTGATATATTGAAAGGAAAGTTATTTAAAGTAGAGAATAGAGAGTATGTATTTTGTATGTGCTTTCTAAGTTGAAGCGAGGTTCACACTTTACAGGATTAAGGAATTCGTGTTTATGTATAATAAGGTAGTACTTTATTTATTACATTCCAAGTTTTTATTTACATTGGTTGAAAGGTAACTACATGAGTAAGAATATTAACTGTTTAAAGCGCGTCAACTAACCTATGTAGGTTAATTGACGCGCTTTAAACACTTAAATACTTTTAAAGCGCGTCACTAATCTATACGCCGAAGACGTGTCCTAAAATCAGTGAGGAGGCCCTCCCCCGCCTATTTGTGTACTGTTTATACACATGTGTATATAATACATGTGTATATATATATAATACATGTTGAGAGGTACGCAGAAAGGATTCAACACAGCCAGATTACAGTTTACAAAAGAATTTCAGTTTATTATGTGCGCTGAGCTTACTTGTTACAGCGAGTTTCTAAGAAGAAGTGAAGTAAAAAAAAAGAAAGCCATCTAGTGTAAACTCTATCCAGTTAATGCAAGTATCGACCCTATAGGGTTCGGAAAATACAGATTCGAGATATCGATGAAGTAGAAATTGCTCTTTTTTATTTATTTATTTATTTCTTTATTTCTTTATTTAACGGGATATAATTTTTTTAGTACAATTAACGAAATGACAACTGTTTAACGAATATTTTTACAAATAATAAATGCATAAGCAAGATAATTGTTAATGAAGACAATTATGAATTAATGATCGTTTAACTGAGTTGATGGTTTTTTGAAAAAAGTCTAGACGGTCGGAAAATTTATTAGCTAATAGGTGGATTCTATTTAAGGGCTTGAATTTTCCGTAGGATGTGCGGTGTAACTCCTCATAAAATATCAGGTTGCATCTGAGAAGTTTGGTTGGGACATGTAAATGTATGTACACGCTGTAGCAGGTCCGAGCAATTAATATAACCACCAATCAATTTGAATAGAAATAACAAGTCAAAATATGTTCTCCTATTACTCAGTGTTAATAAATTAGTTCTGGCCAATACGAGATCATTTCTAATAACACTCCTCCTCAATTTGTACTTTAGTAAAGAAAACATATTTTATGTCAAAGAAAAAAAAAATTAAAAATTCGTTAATCCCAAATTCATACGTAACTTGTTAAACTGTTCATATGGCAAAGCTTTAGTTAATATATCAGCTATCTGTTCCTTTGTACTTAAGTATATTACATCTATGACGTTATTTTCTTTTAGATCTCGAATAAAATTATATTTTATGTCAATGTGTTTTAGGCGTTTATGTTCCCATTGTTGTAGAAGATGAATCGTTGACTGATTGTCCTCGTAGATTTTAATAGGTTCCTCACAGCTTACGCCCAGATCGACCAGCAGGTTCTTTAGCCATAACAGTTCTGTCGCTGTCGTTGCAAGAGCAACGTACTCTGCCTCAGTGGACGATAGGGCCACCGTCGATTGCTTCTTCGTTGTCCAACAGACAGTATTCCCAAAGACTTTACACAGATAGCCAGTCGTAGATTTTCGATCGGAGCTTCCTCCCCAATCAGCATCGGAACAGGCAACCTGTGGATTCTTCCCTCCTTTACAGTAGAGCAAGCCGAGTTCCATGGTGCCTTGAATATAGCGAAGTATTCTCTTTAATCCTTTCCAGTGTGCTTCCGTGGCATTACCTTGAAATCGGCTGAAATAATTTACAGCCGTGCTCAAATCTGGTCTTGTGGTCAACATAAGATACATGATGCATCCCACGAGTTCACGGTATGGTCTCGACTTGTCTGTGATGGCTTCTGCTGCGTTATTTTCAGATAGTTTTATTTCCATTGGAGTTTTCGCTGGTTTGGACGCCTCCATGCCAAAACGCTTTAGGAGTTTCTGAGCATATATACTGCTTGATTTATGAATAGTTTGTCACTCGTCCTTCTGATGTTGATTCTCAAGAAGGATTGTAGTTCTCCTAGATCTTTCATTTTAAATCTGCTACTCAGCGCTGATTTAATCTCCTGAATTTTTCCTTTCCCGGGAAAAAATATTCATATCTGATCATATATGATCATATATGAATGGCCATATATGGTCAGATATGGAAATTGGCCAGATCTGAGGATATATGATCTGGTATTATTGTATATGTTAATATCTGATCAGGTATGATCAGGTACGAACTATATATTTATCAGATATGAACATATATATTTAAGTAAGTTTCAGAAAATTGTTATATATTTTCAAAAGTTATTTTTTAAGAGTGTGCAACTTTATTATAAAAGTAGACTCTACGATACAACTAATACAAAAATTGTGCCGCTCTATAGTGCGAGACAGTGTCGTGTCTTTTGATACCGTTCTTATAACACTGTTTGTCAAATTTTAAATACGAGAAACAGATCCCATCGAATGCCATCTATTGAATACTTTGAGATGCAATATCTGATCTGATCATATATAATATTATATGACTATATAGGTTCATACATGATTATATATGCTCTATATATGGGTATGTAAAACTTATATCTGTTCATATCTCATTTATACATGTTCATATACTGTCAAATATGAATATTTTTCCTGGACATTTTGTTCGCGGATATAAAAGTCCGGGAAAAATATTCATATCTGACAGTATATGAACATATATAAATGAGATATGAACAGATATAAGTTTTACATGCCCATGTATAGAGCATATATAATCATATATATGGTTATCTATCGCCATATATGATCAGATCGTGCATTATACATGACACAAGATCTGATCATATATGGCGATAGATAACCATATATGATTATATATGCTCTATACATGGGCATGTAAAACTTATATCTGTTCATATCTCATTTATATATGTTCATATACTGTCAGATATGAATATTTTTCCCGGACATTTTATATCATTATATCCCAATCTGGTCATATATAGACAGATCTGATCATGTTTCATATCATTTCCGGCCGTATATGAACATATACAATCATATACAGCATCGCGTCTTGTCATATATGATCATATACAGTGCCGATACAGTTATGTATGGCCATACATAATTATATCTGATAATACATGGCCGAACATTCTTTATATACGACCATGTAAGGCCAGATACGATTATGTATAGTGTCATATCTGGCTACACATAATAATATGTCTGACCATATATGAACTTATATGATCAGATCTTGTGTCATGTATAATGTACGATCTGATCATATATGGCGATATATAACCATATATGATTATATATGCTTTAGATATGGGCATATAAAACTTATATCTGTTCATATCTCATTTATATATGTTCATATATGTTCATATCTCATTTATATATGTTCATATACCGTCAGATATGAATATTTTTTCCCGGGTTGTCATTTCCAGTAATAATCATGTCATCTACATAAAGTAGTAGATAAAGTATGAGTGGTCCTTTTCTATAGACATACAGACACCTGTCTGTCTCGGATCTCTGAAAGCCCAGACTCTTCATAAAGTCATCACATGTTTCGTTTCATGCTCTAGGAGCTTGTTTAAGTCCATACAAAGTTCTCTGAAGTTTGCAGACAAGATCCTGTTGACAGTCATATAGCCCGAAGGAACTTTTATATATATCTCCTCCTTAAGCGTGTCGTGCAAAAAATGCATTTTTAACGTCCATTTGATCCGCGAAAAGATCCTCTTCTAGTGTGCCAAAAGTGTTCTCACAGTGGTTAGCCTTGCCACAGGTGCGTAGGTTTCCTCGTAGTCAAGTCCTTTTCGTTGAGAGCAGCCTTTGACGACCAGTCGAGCTTATAGCATTTCTGTCCTTTGCTATCAGTTTTTATTTTAAAAATCCATTTGCAGTCCAACAGACGCTTACCGGTGGGAATTTTTACCAAAACCCATGTGTGATTAGATTCTAAAGCAGCAATCTTCCTGAACTGCTTTGATCCATAGTTGCTCGTCTTCTCTGGATTTTATGTCTTCAAATGTTTCGGGCACATCATCGAGAAAAGCTTCTGCATTCAGTGCTAATGCTGCATAATCTTCCAAGTATTTGGGTCTTGATCTTATCCTTTCACTGCGTCGTACTGGATCCTCGGTTTCAGATAATTCTTCATCGCTAGAACGTCTATTCGGTCCTGGACAATCCGGACTTCTTCGATCTTTGCATATTTCTTGTAGAGTTTCACAGTCTTCTATGCTCCTCATCTCAGGACTTTCTTGAACTTCACAACCTTGATAGAATGATCCGTCAGTGTTATCGAAATCAAATTTTGTTTCATCGAATATGATATCCTTTCTAAGTAGAATTTTGTTGTCTTCGGGACACCATAAACGATATCCGTTAGCACAGTATCCTGTCATATAACACCTCTTGGATCTTGTCTCAAATTTTCCAGACAAAATTTCCTTTGGTATACGTAGAAATGTAATGCACCCGAAGACTCTGAGCTTCTTGATCGTAGGTTTCTCCTCATACCACATTGCAGCAGGAATTTTTCCATTCAAGGCTGAAGTTGGGCTTCTATTTATCACATATAGGGCTGCCAGTACCGCTTCCGACCAGAGTCCCTTTGTAAGCTTTGATCCAAGCAGCATACATCGTGCTCTTTCAATTAAGGTTCTATTCATACGTTCGGCTACTCCATTTTGTTGGGGAGTATACCGAATCGTAAATTCAAACTAAATTCCCTTTTCTTCGAAAAACCTCTTTATTTCGTTTGAAATGTATTCACCCCCATTGTCGCACCGGAATTGACTTATCTTCACGTTAAAATGGGCGGTTGCCATTGCTTCATAAATCTTAAAATAATGAAGAACTTTAGATATATGCTTAAGTATGTACGCTGCAGTAAATTGCGTGTAGTCATAATACGTATCTTTTCTCATCATAGGACGACGGACTTACTGGACCAAATAAATCACTATGGATGAGCTGCAGTGGCTGTTTTGCTCGAACTCTAGTCTGATTGTGTGGTTGCTGCGTCTGTTTCCCTTCGATGCAAGTTTGACATATCTCCATCGACGATTTGCTCAGATCTTCTTTTATACCATCCACTTGTCCTTGAAGCCGTTTCACAATGTCGATGTTGAGGTGTCCCATCCGCTTGTGCCACAATTCCAGACTTCCATCTGATGTGCATGTATTTTCGCTTTCTTCTTTGTACTTGAAACTTAATAAATAAACTTGAGATTTCTGTCTCAACGCAACTGCTACTAATACTTTATTTCTTTCGATTAGCCCCTTTCCAGTTTCAAAGGTTATACGAAAGCCATTCGTTTCTAGTTTCGGAATCGATAAAAGATTGTGCTGTAAACCTGGAACTACTAGCACACATCTTTGATTAATATAGTGTTCTCTTTATTATCAATTGTACTCACCACTTCAATTTCTCCTGCTTGTTTTGCTTGAAGAAAAGTTCCGGTCTTTGCAATCTTAATGTTTACTGGACTTGATAAACTTTTCAAATTTTTAAGTGGCACATCGTTACCTGCGAAATGTTTGGATGCTCCTGAATCTAGAAGCCAATTCACTCGCCGCTCAATACCATTTTGAGTAAGGGTCGAAAAATAGAAACTTGCGTCTTCTCCGTCTACATGGAATTCGCCTCCGAAGCTATGTTAGCCGACTTCGTATTGTTCTGTTTTCTTTGCGGTTTCTTTCAATAATCTACGGCCTTGTGCCCTTTTATACTACACAGGCAAAAGGAAAACGTTGTTGACCACCCTTGTTGACAGTCGATTTGTTTTTATTCTTGCTCGCAGAATTATTGCCCTCCAGTGAACACATTTCATAACGGCAATATAACATGGAAGTTACATTTTATAATATCATAATGTTATTCTTGTGATATATAAGGGCTACATAACATGGAAGAAACATGCAATTTAACATTTGTTATATGCAGGTAATATAACTGTTATACATTTTTTTTTCGTTACAGTTATGTAACAAAAATTGTGTAATTGTTACGTAACACGCTTGGATCAATGTTAGTATAACTAGTAATATTTTGGTAATATTAATGGGGTGTAACGGAATAACATATACAATATAAGACTGTTGATTTGCTTACTGTTCACGTTTTTCTATGTGTCCGAGCTCTTAAACCCAGCATCGTTTTATTTTGCTAGAGCTAATAATGATCTGTGCTTTTTATCATAAATTTTCAATTGTTTTTAAATATATATATTTTGTTTGAAAGGTTTAATATTGTGCAGAGGCCTTTTAGTTTGCCTTAAGGCAAAAATTATAATTTACAAAATACATAATTTATAATTAATAATTATTAATAATTTACAAGATATTTATAATTTCTATGATCAATTTATATAATCATCTATCCATATCGGTAAATAACGTAATTAATCATCATAATGCATATTACCATTACATGTACCAATTTAGTAGAATGCATTTACGTACTGCTTCTATGTAATAAATATAATGTCAATATTAAAAATTTGTGCAGCTATATACTCTTTTTAAACTTAATTTGTTTCTTAAGATGATTTTTGAAAAATTATATATTTGCTCTGGTTGTGACATATGTAGACTATATATAACACTTACATCAAATTAAGAAGTAGTCTACCACGTAAGGCAGTTGGCTCACGATCCAGAGGTCCCGAGTTCGATCCCACCAAGGTATGTGTTTTTTAAATACGAGAAAATATTTATAATCATAGACTGCATCTTAAGAAACAAATTTAGTTATAAAATGGTAATAAAATTTCGAAAAAAAAAACAAATTTTTTTACGCTCATTATTACAGCTAGTATAACAGTTGGTGTAACTGTTACGTAATAGTTAAATAACACGTTATGTAACATGTTATATTGCTGAGTCGGAAATTGTAACTTACATGTAAGGTACATGTAACACTCTGGTTGATATAACCTGTTATATTCGGTTACATTGCCGTTGCATTGCTACTATATTACTGTGTTCACTGGGCATACCTCAAGTTTTGCGAAAAGTTTAAGAATAAATACACGTGAAAAGCATTCCGCCTGAATCATATCAAGATTGATAGCAATAGATATTTCTAAACGTTAAAATAGATTCGATACTCTATCGTATTAATCAACAACTCGCGTCGAGTCACTTCATAGCAAACGCCTATGATAATTTCATCGGTGCAGATTCCACGGGAATAACTAGGATAAGAATAGAAAGGTACTTGTCAACCCTAGCTGCTCTTTGGACTAGGTTCAATAGACAGCATGACGAACTTTCGCTGGACTTGCAATAGATGAAAGGTTGCCAGCTCTATCTCATTCGTATTTTTCTGAACAAATACAATCGGAAACACATGTGTGTTACTTAGCTGTTGTTGAACAGATAAAGGCTATTCTTGTTGCAGAACGACCGGTTGTAGCAAGCTCTTCGTTGACTCAATCTTTAGATCGACCTATTGTAGCAAACTCTTCGTTGACTCAATCTTTAGATCGACCCATTGCAGCAAGCTTTTCGTCGATTCAATCTCTAGAACAACCAGTGGCAGCAAGTTCGTCGTCAACTCAAGCTCAAACTACGGAGATTTCTATGACAAACGATTCTCAAGGTCAACATGCTAGGCTTCCTTATATCAAGATTCCAAATTTTAACGGAGATCCATGGAAGTAGCTTAGTTATAGAGATTTATTTTCCTCTCTTGTCTTAAACAAGAAGCATTTAACAGACGTTGAGAAATTACAATATTTAAAAACAAGTTTAACCAACACCATAGCTCACTTAATTGAGAATACAACACTCACTTCTGAAAATTTAACAAGGGCATGGAATTCATTATTGTCATTTTATGATAATCCAAAACTTCAAGTTAACACGGAATTACAAGCGATCTTTAACTTAAAAGTTATGACAAAAGAATCTGCTAACGAGCTAGAACATTTGTATACTACTTTTATTCAACATTATAGAACTTTACAAACATTACAACTCCCTGTGGAAACGTGGGATGATCTGATCGTTTTCATGATAACACAAAAGTTAGATTCGGAGTCGGTTAAAGCTTGGGAGACTAAACTAGGTTCGTCAAAGGTTCTTCCATCGTGGCGAGATCTTAACGAATTTCTGATTACTCGTCTCTTTACCCTTAAAGCTTATGAAAAGTCTCGAGTAGGAAAAAGTGGATGGAAGCCTCAAAAGGCTACGGCTAAAGCTCATTACCAAGGAATATCAGGTGACACTTCCTTGTTTAAAGCCTCGAATTGTCCTATTTGTAAGGAGAAACATTATATTGCAAAGTGTCCTAAGTATGTTGATGAGACTGTTGCTCAGAAACTGGCACTAGTAGCCAAGCATAAATTATGCTATAATTGTTTAGGGAAGCATAGAGTAGCAAACTGTAAGGTCACCAAACGTTGTAGGACGTGTGATCAGAAGCACTACACAACAATACACAGGGTGGATACTTCTGGAAAATATGCGAAATCAAAAACACAAACACAGTCCAGCCCTGCCGTAACAGGACAGGACACAGCTAAAGTCTTGCATTCAAATGTTGATAAAACTCTAACTGCATCGTGTGTATTGTTGTCAACTGCGCAAGTGTTAATAACTTCAAATAAAGGGGAAGTTAGGAAGATTCGAGCTCTGCTTGATCAAGGATCAGAAATTTCATTGATTTCCGAGCGTGTTGTGCAACAACTAAAGTTACCTCGTACTCGTGCTGCACTCTTGCTAACAGGAATAGGTGAACAGAAATCTGGATCTGAGTTAAATTTAACTGTTTCTGCTTACATTTTGCCTAAACTTACTACTTCTATTCCTTCGGTTAAATTACAACCCGGTTCGTGGCCTCATTTGGAGGGAATTCGACTAGCCGATCCCGATTTCTTAAAGCCCGGTTCAATTGATTTGATAATAGGCGCTGACATTTATGGTTCTTTGCTTGAAATTAAATTAATAAAAGGTGCTGTTGGAACGCCATAGCGCAAGCTACAAAGTTGGGCTGGGTAATTTCGGGGCCAACTACGATTGAAACTTCCTTAGTAAATAGACAAAGCTATCACGTGTCGGTCAGCCAAGAATTTACGATTTAGTTGATAAATTCTGGGAATTAGAGGAAGTTCCTTCTTCGAAAACTTCTATACTTTCTAAAGAAGAATAGGATTGCGAGGATCACTTCCTCTCTACTTATAAAAGAGACGAAACTGGGAGATATATATTATTAGACTTCCTTTCAAATCAAATCCGGCTAAACTTGGTAATTCAAAAAATAAGGCTTTGCGAATGATCAGGAGTTTGTCTGGCAGGTTCAAAACAAATTCTAATTATTTTAATCTTTACTCGGACTTTATGGTAGAGTACCGAAACTTGGGTCACATGCAGATAGTTCCTTCGTCGCAATCGGAACCCTTTCTAGCGTACTATCTCCCTCATCATGGCGTATTACGAGAGTAGAGTCTGACCACTAAGTTAAGGGTTGTGTTTAACGGGTCGAGCCCAACAACTACGGGCGTGTCGCTTAACGGCTTATTACATACCGGTGCTAAGTTACAAATTGATTTGTTCGACGTACTCCTCTGGTTCCGCCTCTTTCTTTATGTTTTCACTAGATTTTTCGCCCGCGCTTCGCGCGGGCTCAAAATCTATTCCCCTCTCCCCAAACTCACTCATTAATTAGGAGCACCTTTGATATTCTTTCTCCTCAAACTCTAACCTGCATCTTCGAATTCTTTTTTAAAAAATAAAAAATAATAGATAATAGTACAGATGCAGATTAGCATATTGTCAAATATTTCAAAAATGTAATCCCGTATATTAAAGTCTTTAAATTTTATTTTTGCTCGCGCCTCGCGCGTTTCAACCTCCGTTGACCCACCATCATTAACTCTCTTTCATTTTCTTCCATTTTATTTTCTTTTTTCGAAATCATCAAAAAATTAAAAAAATTTTGGCACTGGTTTCAAGAAAATCAATTCTTAATGAAAAATTATCCATTAATAAAAAATTAAACTTATCCTCCAAAAATTAAAAATTTTGACTTCTATTTTATATATAAAGATTTGGTCAATTAATTCCCGAAAACTTGGAAAAATTTTGTAACCGGTTCCCAAAAAAATCGGTAACAAAACATTATACACTTTATAGCAAACCCCAGGAAATTCTACTTTTATTTCATATACAATTCTTTGAAATTCGATCAATTAACTCTCGAGAAATTTGAAAAATTTTGTAACCGGTTTCCACAAAAATCGGTAACGAAAAATCTATAAAATTATCCATAAAAAAATTCAGCTTGATATCTCAAAATTTACTGAAATTGGAGCAGAAATCGGAAACCCCATTATTATTAGCAATTTTTCTATAAACTCATCGTAGCCATCCTCAAAAAATTAGAAAATTTTAAAACCGGTTTCCAAAAAATTGGTTATAAAAAATTATACACATCTTCGCCATCCCCGAAAAAATTTGGGCATTGTTTTTAAGAAAGTAACGAAAAATTATCTCTAAAAAAATTCAGCTAATATCTCAAAATTTGAGGAAATTAGAACAATTACGTACATTTTTTTAAACAAAAATTGAAAACCCCTTTAGAAAAATTGGAAAAACTTCGTAACCGGTTTCAAGAAAATCAATTCATAAATAAAAAATTATTCATTAATAAAAAATTAAACTTATCCTCCAACAATATTTAAAAAATTTTGACACGACTCCTATTTCATATATAATTCTTTAAGATTTGGTCAATTAATTCCCAAAAAATTGCAAAAAATTTGTAACCGGTTCCCAAAAAAATCGGTAACGAAAAACTGTACACTTTATAGCAATCCCGGAGAAATTCTACCTTTGTTTCATATGTAATTCTTTAAGATTCAATTATTTTCGGAGAAATTGGAAAAATTTTGTAACCGGTTTCCAAAAAGATTGGTAACAAAAAATAATACACTTTATAGCACTCCCCAGAAAATTCTACCTCTACTTCATATACAATTGTTTGAGATTCGGTCAATTAATTTCTAAAAAATTTTCTGATACCGATTTTCCCAAAGATCGGTAACGAAAAATTATACACTTTATGGCAATTCCCGGGAAATTTTACCCCCACTTCATATAATTCTTTAAGATTCGGTCAATTAATTTCCGAAAAATTGGAAAAATTTTGTAACCGGCTTCCAAAAAGATCGGTAACGAAAAATTATACACTTTATAGCATTCCCCGGAAAATTCTACTCTTGTTTCATATATAATTCTTTTAAATTCGGTCAATTATTTCCCGAAAAATTAGAAAAATCGGTTTCCAGAAAATTGGTAGCAAAAAATTGGCCGCGACATTTTCATCCCCGGGAAATTCTACCCCTGTTTCATATACTTTTGGTAAAAATTCGGTCCACTAACGAATGAGTAGTTCGCGTACATACAGACAGACAGACAGACAGACAGACAGACAGACGTGACTTATATATATAGATAGCTGACATTGAAAAAATGTTTAGACAAATAAAGGTAGACCCGTCTGATTAGGATTATCAGAGGATCTTTTGGTTAGATTCATTGTCACAAATCACACCTTTTGTGCTCACAACTGTTACTTATGGTCAGGTATGCTCATCCTTCTTAGCCATACGTGCTCTTGTGCAGTTGATAAAGGATGAGGGACATCGATATCCTTTAGCTATTCCAATAATGGAGAAAGGTCGATACGTAGACGAATTTCATGGCGGCGCGGATTCTATTCAGGAAACTCAAAAGAAAGTTGCTCATTTGGATCAGCTCTGTATGGCGGGCGGTTTCTTGTTGAAGAAATGGATGAGCAATCACCCTGATGTTTTGGAACACATACCACCCGATAAAAAGATTATGTCTCATTCTATTTCATTTAATGAAGGTAAGACTGTTCACGTACTTGGACTGTCTTGGAACGCTTTAACGGATTCGTTTGAATTTACGTTCAAACTCCCTACATTGAGAACTATCACTAAACGGACTGTTATGATGTCTACGATTGCTAAATTTTTCGATCCAATGGGTTTTTTGTCGCCTGTTACTATTGTCGGCAAGATATTTGTGCAAGAATTATGGTCAATTAAGTTGGAATGGGATGACCCATTGCCGGAAAAACTAATCAAAAAATGGACAGATTTTGTAAATAGTTTACACAATACGCCGAAATTCGAATTTCCAAAATGGATAGGTTGGACAGCTAATTCACTTATTGAGATCCACGGTTACTGCGATGCATCGCAACAGGCCATGGCTGCAGTTGTTTTTGCTAGAGTAACTTCGAGCGAAGGTAAAGTCACCGTCTGCTTTATAGCTTCTAAAACAAAGGTTGCGCTTTTAAAAAAGCTTACTATTCCTCGTCTAGAACTGACAGCTGCCGTTCTGCTAGTTAAACTTGTTTCGCATATACTCAAGGTGATGGACCTGGGTGATATTCCAGTTTTTCTGAGAACAGATTCCGAAATTACTCTTATTTGGATCAAAGGTCATCCATCAAAATGGAGGGAATTTGTACAGAATTGTGTTAACTTTATTCAGACTGCATTACCTCAAGCTGTATGGAAGTTTATACCCGGGAGGGAAAATCCGGCTGACTTAGCGACAAGAGGTCTAACACCTCAACAATTATTAAATTCAAGAGCATGGTGGATAGGTCCCTATTGGTTAACTCAACATCCATCAACATGGCCGGATGAATCATATTCCCTCTCTTCTGAGGAAAATTTAGAGGAGAGACCTATTAAGGTCGCGACTACTATTAAATCAAAATCTCCAAAAATCTGGCATTTGATTAATAAATATTCTGATTTGACTAAACTTCTACGGATAATTGCTCGTTGTAAAAGGGTTGTAAAACGATTTCGAGGAGTAAGGGAATCTTCTTTCAATCATCCATTGACAGTGACCGAATTGACAGAATCTAGGTTGTTTTGGATCAAGATGGTTCAGCAAGCCTACTTTTCGCATGAGCTTGGGATTTTAGCGTCGGGTAGAGATTTGCCTAGATCAAATGCTCTTCTTAAACTTACACCACAACTCGATTCAAATGGACTATTAAGAGTAGGAGGTCGTCTTGAACGATTATTTCCATCCGAAAGTGCTAAGCATCCTTACATTCTACCGAAAGATTCTATTCTTTCTTCTTTGGTTATTGCTGACGCTCATGCTCGTACATTTCATGGAGGAGTTCAGGATACACTTTCGTTTATTAGGAACAATTATTGGATAATCGGAGGTCGACTCGTCGTTTGATCATTCATACTCAAATGTGTAGTCTGTACTCGGTTTCGCCAGGAAAGAGCACATCAAATCATAGGTCAGTTACCCACGGAAAGGATAACACCTTCGCGATCTTTCGAGCATTCGGGAGTGGACTATGCAGGTCCGTTTACTATGAAAACTTGGAAAAGTAGGAATGTTAAGACCTACAAGACTTACATAGCTTTATTCGTTTGTTACTCGACTTCGGCTATACACTTAGAATTGGTTACAGACTACACAACTGAGCCTTTCTTAGCTGCGTACAAACGTTTCAGCTCTCGTCAAGGAATTTGTTCAACGTTATCTAGTGATTGCGGTACTAATTTTAAAGGTGCAGATGCCGAGCTTCGTAAGCTTTTTCTAGCTAGTTCCAAGGAGTCAGAAGAGTTAGCTAAGAACGGAACGCTAAGGACTTCTTGCTAGGGACGGAACGCAGTGGAGGTTCAATCCACCTGCGGCTCCTCATCTCGGAGGAAAATGGGAGGCTGGCGTTAAATCGGTTAAAACGCATTTGAACAAGGTAGTCGGTGATCAACTGCTTACGTACGAAGAGATGAATATTTTGTTAATTCAAATAGACGCTGTGTTGAATTCTCGACCCCTTTGTCTTCAGTCTGAAGATCCAACCAATATTTCTGTTCTGACCCCTGGTCATTTCCTTATAGGTCAGGCTCTGACTACTATTCCTGAACCATCGTTAGAGGGCGTTATAAGGTCTCTTACCTTTCTCGGTGGCAACTACTTAGAAAAATGCTAGAAGACTTTTGGAAACAATGGTCACGCGACTGTTTGCAGAGATACCTTGCGGTATACAAGTAGAACAATGCTGTTCCATCTATAAAAGAAGGTTCATTGGTTTTAGTAGTTGATGAGAGGTATCCTCCAGCGAAGTGGCCTTTAGGTCGGGTTGTTAAGACTCATCCTGATCAAGACGGTCATACTAGAGTTGTTACTGTACGTACGCAGATTTCTGAATTACAAAGACCTATCACTAAACTTTGTCCTCTTCCTATCAATACAAATACTTTATAGTTGATTCGTTATCTACGATTAACGAAGGCGGGCGGAATGTTAGAAACGGCTAATAAAAGACGAGGAGAGATTGTGTTGTGTGCGGCATCTGGTCGGTTAATCACGGTTTTAAGAATAGTGCGGTCAGGCTGTCACAAAGGGCAGCCTATGTGGCGATGCAGCGGCGTCGCTGTAGTTGCGAAATCACGCGCGAGAACGGCGCTTCTTGAGTAGCGCCCCAGAGACGGATCACGTTGCGGCGGTGTGACCGCGGAACTGCGGATGTGCAAGCGGGCGTGTTCGTGCGTGCAGCCCGGCGAGACGGGCATTCGAGAAGTATCCGTCGTTACGTACGCATCTTTTACAAAGAAACTGTTTGGGCCTTCTGCTATTCCGAAATCTCGCGACGAGCGACGTGTTGGTTGAGTTTACTAGTAAGCAAGGAAGTCATATTATCTTCCTAACGGCGAAAGAATTACTACCATTACATACGTTAACGAGAACGTTGAAGGAAGGCGCCAACGAAAATTGCCTGGCTCAATCGCCATTATTGCAAAGAAGGACGACCCGGCCATATTGTGAAAATCGGAACGCCCTTTTTATGGGCTTAGTCACTGCGACTATCAATCTAAGGATTATCGGCCGAAAACACGGAAAACCTCAACAAAAAGGTAATTTCCTATTCTCTCTGGCATTTATTGATAGAAACATAGCTAACATACTGTTTAGCATCGGATGGTGAATTAATGTTCCTCGTACAATGACGATCTTTGATTGCAGAGTTGTTGAACAGACAATGTGAGAAATACTTCCTTCACTTTTGCACAAAGCGGACTGTAAATACAAGCGGTATTGTGCTTAAACTGAGCTCAGTGTAATTAACATTATCATGATATCGTGGTTGCAACTAGATTACAGTAAGTCAAAGATTTTCCTTCGCGTAAATTCGAAACGTCGTCATTAATAATGTCGATCAAGGTCAGTACGATCTTAATTAACGTGGTATTAATTTACTTCTTACAGATTACCATTAACCTATATTCGATTTGATAACAAATTCCTTACGTTTTAACAAACAACACTTGCGTTTAATATTCAATTACTTGCGTTTAATATTCAATTACTTGCGTATTATTTTCAATTACCTTGCGTTTTATATTCACTTACCTTGCGAGTTATATTTAGTTATATTGCGGATTATTCTAATATATTGCTCAAATGCATGAGTCAATAGGATATTCAAGCGTTACTTGGTTAGCGATATATATATATATATATATATATATATATATATATATATAGTGGACTGTAAAATATTTCTTTCGATTATTCGTTCGCATAATAACAGTTTTTTCAGAATTATATGACTGTTTGTAATAAAGTGTTTTGTGCCACACAATTCTTTACTGATTACAATCAGATTGACTCATGAATTCATATGGATTGTTCTTTATTTTGTGATCATATTTGCATGTATGATTAATTATGTATTTTATGAGAACAGTTCTTTTTTGAGACGGATTGATTATGTATTAATCTTGATTACGTCAAGATACAATTGTGAAGTTGCCAGAAAGAATAAATATATATGTAAACGAACCGTATGGCTTATATCAAAAAAGGGTGATCTCAATTCCGACTCAGTAAAGGATTATTTTCCTAAGGATTATTCTTTTGAATTATAAATTGCAAAGCCAATTTCTTGTTCGATACATAACAAAGATATTCATGTTTGGAATGTTATTTTGATTTAACTGTGATACGAATATTGTCAAGAATACACAATCTCTTTTCGTCTATTTTACCATTCATGAGTCCAGGCTTCTGCGCGAGCTTGTGCTTCAAACATATGTATTTTCAAAATATTTAAATCTTTTTTATAAATATTTTATAAATATTTTATAAATATTTTGTGCTGTCTGGGAGTTTAGCGCGCTCGGCTGTTCTTTTTCTGACGGGCAGATGCTTGCACGCTTTTTTCGCTTTTCTGTCACTCGGATCTATACGGCAAAAACAACAATTTAAGCGACATTATACACTTGTGAAATTTTGCTGCAAATATGTTTCAAGAGTCTAGCACACTCGACTGCTCTTTTTCTCACGGGCAGATGCTTGCACGTTCTTTTCACGTTTCTGCCGGTCGGATCTGTACTCAAAACTCTGCTGCAAAAAGCAGTCGAGTGTGCGTGAAGAGTCTAACGCGATTTGCTGTTATTTTTCTGTTGGGCAGATACTTCCATATTGTTTTCACATTTCTGCTGCATGTTTACTTTTAACAAATAATATAAAATTTCACAGTAGCTTCTTACAACGGACTACTGCAATAGTACAGTAAGTATCGTTCAATCACAGATATTATGCACTTCTGTCGCAATTTTGAACTGTTTTCTTGCGCACTTCTTCGGGACGTATCTGAACTATCAGTCATGGTTACCAGGGATATGTTACATTTTTTTACATATTTAAATAATTTCAAGTTTACTGTTTGGAAAGTAGATTCTAATCGCTGTGGATGATTGAAATAGTGAATTGTTTTTACTCTTTTTTTAACCATAATTGACTTTAAACATCAAAATATTGATTGAGAGTTTTACTACATTTGTTATTTTTTTCAAGTTACAATCGCAGACAATAAAAAAGAATGTTAAAGATCTTTCACACTCAACCGATTTCAGTTACATACGGTGTAATAACGTTTGTTCAAATTGTCATTAATTGTCATTAATTTTACAGCTAAAGCATCATCCCGACAATCACGCTATTCATCGCAATCGCAATCCAAAGAACAGGACTGTTCACCTCATTCTAATCTTTCTCGGAATATTAAAACGCCGACTGAAAACGAGTAAGTTCTGAAAACGAGCCTAGTAATTTGGCTCAATGTGCTAAGACCAATAAAGTAAAGGAAACTGCACATAAACTTCCACCATCCACTGTGCAATATGGTAAGCAAATGGAAAGTAAATCATAATTTTTATAATACGCTTGTACGTATATATTGTATTATATATCAGTAATTAATAATTTTATATGATTGCAGACGATGTTTCATTTAAAAAGTTCATTATAAAAGCTTTGACGAATATAAAATATAAAATAAACATTATTATTGCGAATCAAAATGACGAACGAGATGTATAACCTGTAAAAGGAATGAAGCAAACGAAAAAAATGAAGATGAAGAGAATCCATTTACCTCTGTTTCCTATAAAAAACGATGGAGAGTTACAAACATTAGAAAGATTCTTACTGGTCGAACAAAATCAGGCAAAGTTGGTAAGATATTTGTTAATTTTATTCCTATTTATGTTTTTAGTGATGAACAAGTGTATTTTTAGTGACATTACAATTTTGCACAGGTAAAACAATTACAGAAATTAGGCGGCCAAAGTGTAAAACATACTGTACAAAACATCTTAAGAAAATGCTTTGCATTTGAATTAGCACAAACATTCAGTTGGCTTGGAAGAAAAAACAAAAAAAAGTTTTCCGAACTGCGCTTTTGTACAATTATTAGTAGGAGAGCCGGCTGCACAAAACCCTCCCTCATCGAACATCCGGCTGAATTTTATTCGAATAGATAGCTTTTTTAGTGGTTAACCCTGTGCCGGGTTTTATATGCCCTGAAACTTGACCGAAGTGTTAAAAAAAGGGCCACTTCCGGTATGATTTTTTGAGATGAAACCCCTTTAAAGAACATCCGGCTGAAACTTGTGCCAATCGATTTAGGATGTCAAGCACTTTGACATCCTAAAAATATGCTGCCACCCCCCACCTTGACAGGAACCATGGCAGCAACCCTTAAACGTGACATATATTTTCGTACCGTACCTCTCTCACAGAACATCCGATTTTTTTTTTGGAAATGTAGCTCGAACATTCCTGAACATAAAAAAACAATGCTGCCATCGCTGGCCTTGACCAAAAATTTTTGTGCCACCTGTAAGTCGCGCGACTTTTAGCTGCCAATTTGTAACGGGTCAATACTTCCTTCACAGAACATACGATTTTTTTTTTTTTTTGAAATGTAGCTCGAACATTACTGAACATAAAAAAACAATGCTGCCATTGCTGGCCTTGACCAAAAATTTTTGTGCCACCCGTAAGTCGCGCGACTTTTGGCTGCCAATTTGTAACGGGTCAATACTTCCCTCACAGAACATACGGGCAATCTCTTGCCATGTATTTAAATAGAAAATAAGACAATCTTTGACGAGAATGATCTTAAGAACCGACTATGAATACCGTCCATACTAGCGCGAAAATTCCCATCGAATATTTTGTGGAAAAAATAGTTTGTGATAAACAAGCTGCGCGTACATTGGTAGAGATATGGAATGAAACAAGGTAAGTTCATATAACATTCACGTATTTTTATTTATTTATTCTTTATTCTTATTTTTTTGTATTTAAAATCTTAAAAGTAAGATATAAAACATAAATATAAATCACGAGATTTTTTTAAATCGCTATTGCTGTTGGAACTATCGACAGTATAGTCCTCGTCGTCACTATCATTATGCTCTATGACTAATTATGCTCTTATGCTCTATGCTCTATGAAGATTCAACTCTTAATGGAGTTGGATCTTCGTGGAACCATAGCTCTACTGGCCCTGGCTGAGGTAATATTTTTCGCCCTAAATTTAATTATTTAAATGATATATAAGTATCAAAGATTACATGACGATAATCGAACCAAATCGTGGTCGTATTGTCTTGGCGATTATAATGGCCAGTAGAGTCGATTAATATTTCCATTGTTGTTTATCATTCAACTGGCGAAGTAAAAGTAATTTATTCCATTTATATTTATGTTTTATATTTTATTTTTAAGATTTTAAATACAAAAGAATAAGAATAAAGAATAAATAAATAAAAATACGTGAATGTTATATGAACTTATCTTGTGTCATTCCATACTTCTACCAATGTACGCGCAGCTTGTTTATCACAAACTATTTTTTCCACAAAATATTCGATGGGAATTTTCGCGCTAGTATGGACGGTATTCATAGTCGGTTCTTAAGATCGTTCTCGTCAAAGATTGTCTTATTTTCTATTTAAATACATGGCAATAAGAGATTACCCGTATGTTCTGTGAGAGAAGTATTGACCCGTTACAAATTGGCAGCCAAAAGTCGCGCGACTTACGGGTGGCACAAAAATTTTTGATCAAGGCCAGCGATGGCAGCATTGTTTTTTTATGTTTAGTAATGTTCGAGCTACATTTCAAAAAAAAAAAAAAATCGTATGTTCTGTGAAGGAAGTATTGACCCGTTACAAATTGGCAGCTAAAAGTCGCTTGACTTACAGGTGGCACAAAAATTTTTGGTCAAGGCCAGCGATGGCAGCATTGTTTTTTTATGTTCAGGAATGTTCGAGCTACATTTCCAAAAAAAAAAAATTGAATGTTCTGTGAGGGAGGTACGGTATGAAAATATGTCACGTTTAAGGGTTGCTGCCATGGTTCCTGTCAAGGTGGGGGGTGGCAGCATATTTTTTTATCAATGTGCTTGACATCCTGAATCGATTGGCACAAGTTTCAGCCGGATGTTCTTTGAGGGGGTTTCATCTCAAAAAATCATACCGGAAGTGGCTCCTTTTTTAACACTTCGGTCAAGTTTCAGGGCATATAAAACCCGGCACAGGATTAACCACTAAAAAAGCTATCTATTCAAATAAAATTCAGCCGGATGTTCGATGAGGGAGGGTTTTGTGCAGCCGGCTCTTGGACTATATATATAATAGGTAAATTCTAAACTTTATAATATACTTTCTATTATTGGAACAGAATAATTAGTTTATAAATATTACTTAACTGATGATAAATTTAATGTTTTTTATCTGATAATGAGATGAAAGAAAACTTTTGTGTGATTAAATCTCTTTATTGAATAATATTTTGAGAGTAAGTAATACATTTATTCCCAAAGGATTGAAACAAAAACTCGACAAGCTACTTTGCGCATTTAAAAATTGGATTACTAAAATCGGCACACTAAGATCCAAAACTTCCCTGGCGGAAATATTTCTACAAAATTAAAAAAAAAATAAAAGTGTACTACAAAAAACTATAAAATATAATTGCCAAAATCTATTAAATTCTACATGAATTTAAGAAGTACTACAAAATCCTACATGAAAATGCCAGAATTGGAACACTTTTGTAAATTTTTGTATTTTTTTAGTGCATCTTGATTTATAAATTTTTCGGTAAAACTACGCCAAACTACAATTAATACTGATATTCTACACATTTCTATATCTATTTCAGTACAGTAGACTACAAGGAAATACTAGAATTAAAACACTCTTTAATGAGGAAATTCACCCGACATAGAAAAAAATTATATTTATTTTGAAATTTTATTACTATTTTTTAACTAAATTTGTTTCTTAAGATGCAACCTATGATTATAAATATTTTCTCGTACTTGAAAAACACATTACCTTGATGGGATTCGAACTCGAGACCTCGGGACCTCTGGATCGTGAGCCAACCGTCTTACGTGGTAGACTACTTCTTAATTTGATGTAAGTGTTATATATAGTCTACATGTGTCATAATCAGCGCAAATATATAATTTTTCAAAAATTCTTAAGAAACAAATTCAGTTTAAAAAGAGTAATAAAATATCGAATCGGATATACGAATATAATGTTTTCTTAATGTCGGGTAAATGTCAGAAACCAGTGCCGGCTCATTACAAAATAGGCCTATTGGGCCAACGTCGCGCCGCGCGATTACAAAAAAAAAACTTCTTTATTCTAACTTATCTGTAAAATGAAAAGCGAGTCATTATAAAAAAACCTTACCCAGCACCACATACACACATGTCTAAAACTGCATAACCCGGGAAAAAAATCTCTTATTTATTCATATTAGTTTATATTAGTAGATACATGATTATACACTGTTATAAAAATAGTCTTCTAATAATATATTATTCTACTTCACAATATCAAATTAATATGAAATATATTTTTCCTAACGCGAGCGTGAAATGGGCCGCTTTTCGCGCTTGTTTTGAGTGAGGAAAACGATCCATTTTTCCACTAGTTGAAAAATGGAGCCATTTCTCAACTAGTGGAGAAATGAAATTGTAAAACAAGCGCGAAAAGCGGCCTGTTTCACGCTCTTGTTAGGAAAAATAGTATGAACAACTCGTGGGAAGAGTGGTCGAGCCCAAATGAGTGTGATGGTCGTACGAGCGAAGCGAGTGTACTAGTTGTACAATATACTAATTTTTAGTTTCAGTTTACACAATTGCGTTTTAAGTCCGACAAAGTCCATATTGGCACGCAGTGCCAATTTAAAAAACTGAAACATGTATTTAATAATAATTGATATTGTGAATTATTATTAAGGCAGGCGTCTCGCTACGTGCTAGTCATGTGACTGTTTGTAGGTTTTCACGTTCAGAAATATATTTCAAGCAATTTTTGCTAAGGGAAAAATAATTTTATGAATTATGGTGTACCATTTCATACGTGACAAAGTATGTTACTTTTTCCAAATTATGTGATTTTTCTCATTTGACTCCGTTTTGATCAGCTGATCATGCGAGTCGTCGAGAAAGGTTAATGACTGAGAAAGTTTAATGTTGTCAATTACTGAGAAAGGATTTCAAAACACATGACAAAACACAGGGGTGTCAATCACTATCCAATTCGGCTAAGAAAGACGAGCCCCATAACCTGCAACTACAGTGATTAGCCAGCGGCGTTCCAAAGTCTTCCCAACCTCACCTCGACCAAAAAATGTCTGCTCGATTACCACATTTCCACTAAAATAAACTAAAAAATTAGCAGCGAAATCTCCGGTAAACTATATATTTTATGGTTGCATCGGATTCTTCGAAATCTAATGTACAAAAAGCAATGTTTTTTCTCACTTCATCTAATCGAAAAATGCGAAAATATGTGATTGAAACCGTGATAGAGCCTTCTTTTTCTGGCCGTCTGTATGAAGTAATGCAAAATTTGTGATTTTCGAGATCGATTTTCTAGAGTAAATAGTCGGTAAGGAGCCACAGAAAAAATCGACTGCAAAGCTGATCATATAATTTGATATAAAATCCGAAATCGAAAACTTTATCTAATACATGCCCTGACGAGACGACTACCTTAAGCATCAAGATCCGGTTCGACCGAAAACGGCACTTCGCATTGCTTATATGTTATTTTAAGTTTTCTTTTTTTTCTAATTTTGCATAAGATACTTAATTTTTTTAATTGACATATTAATTTTTACTTTCTATGGAAAAGTTGAAGGTTTAGTTGAAAGTCTGTTTTCCATGTAAAATTGTAGTGTTCGAGAGCGCGCGGTAGCGCGAGATAGCGCGCGGTAGAGGACGACCACAAAAGAAACGGAGAGGAACAGCAAGTACAGAAATACAAAGTTTAATGTTCAATGGGTACACTTATTTACACGAGTTTCCTTTTCAGGCAAAATACCGTGAGCGCGCACAGAGTCTAGCTCGGCGAAAGCGGCGATAATTAAGCAAGCGAGTGCGAAAAGCGGTGATGAGCGGTAAAGCAAAGCGGTTGTATAAAGATACTAGCGGTGTTCTATGATCTGCGAGCGAAATCGATTCCGCGGCGCAGCGGCGGTCCTTTTAACTCCTCCGAGGCGAAACTCCCTCCCTGCAGATTTCTCAGAATTTCTGGAGGGTGATTGGCCGTCGGAGTCCCGCGTCATGGAGCTGACGTCACCGGTTTCACGTGGTGACCCGACGGGGTCGTCACCTGTTTTCGAGTGCTTTGTGTATAGCATGGATCGTTCCTTTGTTCTAGCGTTGTTGTTTGACTTTATTATTGATGACAAAGTTAAAGTTTCTGGAAAGCTAATCCCGAAAGATCCATGCTATACCGAATATTTCCGTGGCAATTCTTGAACGGCATTTCACGCGAATATTAATTTACTCAATTTACTGCAGGCGTGCATGTGCTGACATGCAGCCGAACGCGACTTCGTCGCGATGCTAAAGTTTGCGATCTCAAACAGTAGTATCTTATAAACATCTAAAAAAAGCAAATTTATGTAGATTTTCATGAATTCACGAGTTGTAAAAAGCTTTAGAATTTTGTCATTTTCTCTAAAACCTTGTAGTATTGTATGCAAAATTACAACCATTCACGAATCAGAAATTTATATAGGTAAAAAATTGTGTATTTATGTATTTTTCTATTGGACTTTACAACAGACTACACGAAAATAAAAACATAAGTATTTTAACTTCTGCGAATTAAAAAGTTATTAATAATAGATGAATTTTGGAAGATTTGTGTAAAAACTTGTAACATTTAACTAAAAATTACAAATTTTAATTAGCCATAAGTAATAAATTTTTTAGCTGTACAAACAAATCGGTATTTGTTAGTATTTGTACACAGTTGTAGTATTTTATGAGAAACTAAACACTGAATTAGATTCTAAGTTGCATAGTTTTACGATACGTAAATTGTGATAGATTTCTATAGTCATTTATAAATAATTGTAGTATTCTACAAGTAAGCAGATGGTTTAATTTTTTAAGATTTCGTTTTTTCTTAAATTTTTAAAATTTGTAAATCTTTGTACTATTTTTTATAAAATTGTAGTTTTTCATAAAATACTACTTGCAATAACTTCTTGATTTGAGAACATTATAATTTGTGGTACTAGTTCGTAGATAATTCTACAAAAAAATAACTATTTCTACAAAAAATTAAATATTTCAACAAAAATGTACAAATTTCTATTTCTAGTTAAATTTTGTAGTTATTCAGAGAAATTTTTTCCGCCAGGGTTGTTATTTTATTTTCAGATGTAGTTAAAAAACATTATCCTGATGCTACAAATACATTTATTTGCACTTTCATTAAAGAATGGCTGCGTCGCGCGCCTGAGAAATGTGGTAAAAAAGTAGCAGCTGGGCTTTGTGCAAATATCGAGGATGAAGGCTAGTCTTATCGTAAGCAATATAGATATACACACATATGTATACAAAAGAAAGATACTTAATTTGGTAAATCTGAAGGAGAGCTTCCTCCTCACCGATTTTGCTGAATTTAGGCTTAATCGACGCGTTTTCGCACAAAACGAACGAATCTGGCAGAAAAAAGCCCCGCTCTGTCCCGCGAAGCGAGATATTAACTGTTAAAGTTGACGACTATCAGGTTATGAGACCTGTCATACCGACGCGATGTAGCGACTACGGACATGCTCCGCGACCACATGCGCGCATGTCCCGTGGTCACGTGATGTACTTGAGCGCTCAACCTCAATGACATATTGTCATATTGACATATTGACATATTATTGTTCTGTGCAATTCCAAAATATTTATAATGCCATATTCAGTAGAGCAATTGTATAGTAATCCGTGGCTACTGGTTCAGGATGTTGTTGGCGATGCAAAAACATGGCCCAAATTCATCCGAAAAATGTTTTGGGATAAAAATCTAAAAGATCACAATAGAATGATCCTTGTCAATTTTTCATATCTAAATGCAGTATCCGAAGATTTGTTGCACGATATATTAACTTTTACGTTGAAAAATGCGTATACAGCGGAAAGGAAGCGCAATATTAAGGATAGATTTAGCTATTTAAATCACGAGGTAATTGTTTTAATTTCAATTGATATATATATCAAAAGTAGATAAGCTAGGCCGGTTCTGGACCACATACCGAGGGCGAGGGGGGGGTGAGGGGCGAGGGGGAACAGCGCGGGGGGGGGACCGCGGGCGGGGGAAACCGCGGAAGAAAGGGGAACCGCGTGTTTCGGGCGCCGCGGGGGGTGGGGGAGGGGGAAACCGCGTTTTTCGGGCGCCGCGGGGGAGGGGGAGGGGGAACCGCGTTTTTCGAGCGCCGCGGGGAAGGGGGAGGGGGGAACCGCGTTTTTCGGGCGCCGCGGGGGAGGGGGAGGGGGAACCGCGTTTTCCGGCGCCGCGGGGCGAGGGGGGTCCGCGTTTTCCGGCGCCGCGGGGTGAGGGGGTCCGCGTTTTCCGGCGCCGCGGAGCGTTCGCGTTTTCGGGCGCCGCGGGGCGAGGGGACCCGCGTTCGCGTTTCGCCGCGGAGTCCGCGTGACGTCACACGACACGCTCGCGTTATCTCTCCCTCGTAGATGTTTCTCCCCCGTCCCCCGTTCGTCTTCTCGTTCGCGCGGTCTCTCTCGCTCCCGTTCGCGTTCACGCTCACGATCGCGTTTAAATAAATTTATATTATACATAAAAAATTTGCTTACCACCGCAGGATTTGAACCAGAAATCCCTAACTCTTGAGTCAGTCACCTTCAGAATTCAGGCCATTGTCTCTTAATTTACACAATAATATGTATACGCTAAAATACTGCAGGCTATTTACACAGGCTATTTACACAGTTAAAATTTACACAAAAACACATAGGACACAGATTACACGGTGAAATCAGATATAATGGGTCTCCACAAGATGAACAAAAGAGACCATCTATGAGGATATACGGACATGTGTCATGTCTGCGAACAGCGTATAACATCGAGAACAATCCGTGTATTCTGACAATGCATGACGCACAAAACTTTATATGTCCTGGAGTAAAATAAGAGTATATGCAACACATCTTTGTCAGAGGGTGTAACATATTCACTTCTGCTTGATTCAACACTCTGAAAATTTCGTCCGGAATATCCTCATCAGCCATTTCACTATCATAACACGAATCGTCCGACAATAATGCTTCATCATCAACTTCCATTTCTTCCTCGTCATTCACTTCTATTTCTTCAACGTTTGCTTCAACTTCCATTTCATGTCCATCAAACTGCAATTCTTCGAAATCCATTTTGCAGAACGTTGTATGCCTCAAAAGGCGCAATACACGGTACTACTGTTAAAATCACACAGTGCAGACAGTACAAACAGTCGCGACACTTGAAATTTTTCGACAAGACAAACACGTCCGAACACTATCAAGCATGCCAACCCGACTCTTACTTCTAGTCCTCGACTACTGAGCGTACCTTCAAATTCATCCTTCTACATCTCACTATTGTCACATCGTTTGTTTATCATATCTAATTTCATCTCAGCATCCATACAATTGCGCCTTCCGAAAAATCTGCGATGTGCAGTTTTGCACGTGTGCAATGAAGTCACCGCGAGACACGTATGTTCTCGAAAACGATATCGCGCCATTGACTTTCGGTGATTTGATCTGTAAAACTGCTATTGAACCGCGATCAAACAGCTATCAAACAGGTATTGAACCGCTATGAAACAGCTATCAAACAGCTACTGAACCGCTATAAAACAGCTAAAAACAGCTATTGAACCGCTATCAAACAGCTATCAAACAGCTAAAACAGCTATGAAACAGCTAAAAACAGCTAAAAACAGCTATCAAATAGCTATTGAACCGCTATGAAACAGCTAAAAACAGCTCTTGAACAGCTAAAAACAGCTATCAAACACCTCTTGAACAGCTATCAAACAACTAAAACAGCTCTTGAACCGCTATGAAACAGCTAAAAACAGCTCTTGAACAGCTAAAAACAGCTATCAAACACCTCTTGAACAGCTATCAAACAACTAAAACAGCTCTTGAACCGCTATGAAACAGCTAAAAACAGCTCTTGAACAGCTAAAAACAGCTATCAAACACCTCTTGAACAGCTATCAAACAACTAAAACAGCTATCTGTATAACAGCGATCTGTATAACTGCGATCTGTATAACTGCTATTGAACCGCTATCAAACAACTAAAACAGTTATCTGTATAACAGCGATCTGTATAACTGCTATTGAACCGCTATCAAACTTCTTTTAAACAACTAAAAACAGCTCTTGAACAGCTAAAACATCTATATTATACTACAAAGTATGTGGGAAAAGGAAATAAAACGTTTATATATACATATATA
This sequence comes from Temnothorax longispinosus, assembly GCF_030848805.1. Classification (NCBI taxonomy): domain Eukaryota; kingdom Metazoa; phylum Arthropoda; class Insecta; order Hymenoptera; family Formicidae; genus Temnothorax; species Temnothorax longispinosus. The sequence continues at coordinate 45,006 of NW_027270286.1, read as the reverse complement.
GTTTATTTCAAAAATCATAATTTTTCTGGTGTTGCGACCACCAGTTAAATATTTTTAATACATTTTGTAATGCGCTGGGTGAGGGACGATCACGTTCGCGTTTTCAGGCGCCGCGCCGCGGGGGGAGGGGCGACCGCGTTCGCGTTTTCGCCGCGCCGCGGGGTCCACGTGACGTCACACGCTCCCGCTCGCGTTATCTCTCCTTCGCGCGCGGTCTCTCGCTCCCGGCCCCCCCGTTCGCGCGCGTCTTCTCGTTCGCGCGGTCTCTCTCCCCCCGTTCGCGCGTTCTCGTTCACGATCGCGTATCTTTTCTTCGCCAACGATATTTAATCGTTTAGATCTTCGCGATATTTAATTTTAATATTACATTTAAGTAAACGATAAACGAAGACAGCTTAACGACAAGGAACGGTAAATGAAAAGGAAATTTTTTTAACCATATTATATACTTATTTATTTCTCATGTAGCGCAATATACACAATAGTATCTAAAGCGTAGGCTAATAATTCGCAATCAATAATCAAATTTTTATCATAAACTTCACGCAAGACTGTAACTGCGTTACATTTATCGATGATCCAATTTTGGCGTAAAAATTGTTACAAATTGTTTGAATTTTTCACTTACGCCGTGAACATTTTGACATAGTTGAAAATACACATTTTCAACGCAATGTTCTAGTTCGAACAGGAAGAGTACGGTTGACGGTTTCATGTACAAGCTGGTGCCGCACGATGTCAATTTTACTATATCTGCGTCACGTATTTTAACAAGTTCCAAATCTCGAAACGTTAGCGATGATGGTGCCGATGACTGCACGAGTCACTGTATATCTGCACGTTTTTCGATGAATGTCACCCACGTTGCATGAGGCAGAATTATCCGATTGCCTCGGTTATCGCCAATAAGTATATCCACAGAGGACATAGGTCCAGCGTTGATTCCAACATCCAAAAATTTATATGCGGTCGATGTCAAGGCAAATCTCCTTCCCAAAATACGAGGCGTGTAGCGGGGTTTATCAAAACTGAAAAAATACAATTATGTTTATAAAAGTTTTTTTTTTTTTTTTTTGCACAAGTATATACGAAAATTAGCGGTACTTACTCATTGTGCTGTTTCTCACACGTTTCGTCCTGAATCGGAACGTAGTAGTTCGCACCGTGAGTGTTCATTGTATCTGGAGGCTGTTTATTGCAACGTACTCGAACCGTATCGAACTCTCGACTGCGCGCTAATATTCGCCCAAGGTAGCGATTTGGTTGGATCCTTCCACCAGGTCGCGTTCCGTTTCATTGAGATGTTCCATGTTTTTTATACTGTCTTTTTCACACACTATTTTTAAATCACGCCACAATCTTCGAAGGAGCACTTGCATGTGACTCGGTCACACGCTGAACAATATCATGTGCAATGTTGAACGTGATTGTGCATGCATGTATATACCCGATATCAAGTATTTGTATAATGTTGAACGTGATTGTGCATGCATGTATATACCCGATATCAAGTATTTGTATAATGCTGTATGAAACCATTGAATATAGTTGAGTATGTTGTTAAATATGGATTTGGAATTGGAATCTTTGATCTTAACGGACAAATAATCCATTTTACAAATGTTATTGTACACCCGAGACACCCTTGCACGGAGCATCTTTTCTATCACGTTTGATATTACGTTTGTAACGTGGGTTGTATTTTCTATATTGACATTTCTTTTCAAAGTCAATTACGTAAAGCATGCCACAGATCAAAAGTTCGCATTGCGCGTCCCCTAGTTTGTAAATAGTCTCCAGATCATTGCTTGTCCTCGGATCATATTTCCACCAACCATTTCGACCTTTGTAAAACCATTGGTACTCTTCCTCAGGATGTTCCGATTCCTTCTGAGGCTCCTCCACTTCCACCAGCTGAGGTCTCTCGAGAAAATCCGGTGGGATCTCTTGACGACACATCGAACACCGCTTGCTCTGATTAGCGACACCCTTTACGCACAGATAGCAGTATATATGGCTGCAGGGTAATCGTGCTGGATGGATACAAGGCTGCAGGCATACTGCGCATTCTGGCACAACAGTGGGACCTTCTTTTTCCTCGGAATCCTTATCCTTCTCTTTAATGCCGCCGCCAGATTTCTCCGGCACGTCGAGCTTCGCTTGCGCCATGGCAGGACGAGTCGCGCGACCGCCGACAGGGTCAGAGTCTCATCCGACGAAGCCCGATACAGCTCTTATGCATGAACGACATAGTGCAAGTGCACCATCCGTTGAATAATAAAAAAATACTACGCACTCTTTTGTATGTAAATTTAGTGCAACGATTTCCTCACGCGACACTATTCTTTCAATGACTTCTTATTTACGACCATCTTCTTCATCGCTGAAATAATCACTGTCATCCGTTAACGCGCGATTCTCGTCTAAATCCATATCGAAATTATTGTCATCTCCTTTATCGTGAAAAGTATTCCTCTGTATTGAATACTCGGCACAAAAAATGTAAAATAACCGCTATACTTTTTCCAATCGATGTACCGACGCGTAGACTATCAAATCACAGACTGTGATTTTGACTCGCTTCATTCTTTCTTATATACTTTTTCTATTGCCTTTTTTTCTCTCGTTCCAACTAGAGCATCGCGTATCGTTTCTTCTGTTTTAGTGCATGGTGTGCATACACTGCAAATTTTGCAATTTCGCATAAGTCAATGGAGCGTTTTTTTTTTTTTTTTTTTTTTTTTTTTTTTTTTTCAAGAACATATCGCGACATGTCTCGCGATGATTTCATCGAACACGTGCAAAACTGCAAATTTTGCAAATAGCGCCGATGTATGGCTGCTGCAATTATACAGATCAAATCACCGAAAGTCAATGGCATGATATCGTTTTCAAGAACATACGTGTCTCGCAATGATTTCATCGAACACGTGCAAAACTGCAAATCGTACATTTTTCGATAAAAAAGCAAACGATGCATCATTAGTAGGATATAAAATGACGAATCTGGGGGATACGCTCAGTAGTCGAGAATTGGAAGTCGTGAGTACAACAAATTGTGTTAGAAAAAAGATCGTGTAATAACATGTGTTTTGTAGAAATACCGCGAGAAATTAAATTGAAGAGAGCGGCGATAAACGTGCAATCAATAGACAATGCATGTTTCGCATGGTCAGTGACGGCTGCTCTACATCCAGCCCAAAGACATGCAGAACGGGAATCGTCGTATCCACATTACACGTCGGTGCTAGATCTTACGGACATTGAGTTTCCAATGACGTTGGATCAAATTAAAAAATTTGAAAATCACAACAACATCTCCATCAACGTGTACGGCATCGAGAAAAAAAACAAGGAACTTGCAATTCTACCAATACGCGTCACCGACCGAAAAATGAGCAGACACGTAAATCTGCTGTACATGCATGACGACAACGTGGAACATTTTGCATGGATTAAGAACCTATCCCGCCTCGTAAGCTCGCAAATAAACCGACACCATGGTCGGAAATACTTTTGCGATCGGTGAGTATACATCCTAATAAATAATAAAAATAATTTTACGTAAAAGGTATTAAAAAATTTCATTATTTACAGATGTTTGCACTATTTCTACACGAGCGAGAAATTGGAAGCCCACACCGTCGACTGTCGGGAGATGAACGACTGCGCGATCAAGTTACCGAGCGATAACGATAAGTGGTTGGCCTTTAAGAATCACAGCAGGCGTGCATAAGATCCAAACAACACAAGATGTACACCTTGTCCAAAACGAAAATAGCTCTAAGTCCGTACGACAATAAGCGATACATTATACCCGGTTTTACCGAGACGCTGCCATGGGGGCATTATAAAATGCCATCGTAAATATATATTGTAATTACATTTAGATATGTATGAAAATAAATGACTCATTTGTATGTATAATATGTTTTTATATTGTAATAAAATTTTACAATACATTATTCTTGTGTATCCATGAATTATGTGAATTATCAAATCCTAACCACTTTACATAAACCTCATCCCCCCCCCTTTTACGCAAAACTTTTTCAACGAGATACACGTCGGGATTAGCAACGCGATGTAACTCGTATTCGTAGAAGCTGCCGGCGACGGGTTTTCCGCAGGAATCTTCCAATAGATACGTCACGGGATTAGTTTTCTGCACTTTGACGATTCTAAACACCTCCGTGGTCCAATTTGGTATGTGTATCCTTTCTTGAAGATTGTCTTGAATTTACTCACGCGTACCGAGTCGCCCATTTTGAATCGCGCGGGAGCAGCGATCTTTACGTGGCTGTGCACCGTTGTTAGGAGCTTGTCGGCGATCGCGGGGGGTATCATCGATGGGTCGCATGCCGATAGTTCGATGCTTTCGCCCGTTGTAATCCGATACGAGACCCGGCAGCGAGTCGATCCATTTGTAATTTCCATTGCGCGTAAACATTTTCCACATGTTGTTCTTGAGCGTGCGATTGAATCGTTCGACGACGACCGATGCATTCATTACGGAATAGGTCGAATAGTGATATTGATATTATGTTTCTTCAAGAGTTTCTGCACGTTTGCGTTGTAAAATTCTTTCCCCCCTTGTCAGTCTGCAGATTTTTCAGGCATCTTCCGCCGTCTCGAATTATTTTCACAATCGCCGTAGTAACCTCGATTCTGCTCTTGGCCTTGAGCGGTACGGCCCATGCATGCTTGCTCAGCATATCGATAACGGTGAGTATTTAGTGGTAGCCTCTGTTGAATCGCGTGTATGGACGCATCTCGACCACATCAGCCCACCACAGGTCATCGTATCCGCGCACTATGACGCGTCTTCGCGAATAATTTCTTCTCGCGGGAGCATGTAATTTTTCCACCAGCCTTTGTTTTTCAATTGATTGCTTCTTACTAACCATGACGATGACGCGCAACTGACGCAAAGGTCAGATGTACGTTCTTATCTATTCGCGATGATTCGCAATTATATCTTGAATCATCTTTTGAATCTTTGAATCGTCTTTAAAAACAACTTGTTTTAAAAACGATTTAGTTGTTTTTAAAGACGATTCAAAGATTCAAAAGATGATTCAAGATATAATTGCGAATCATCGCGAATAGATAAGAACGTACATCTGACCTTTGCGTCAGTTGCGCGTCATCGTCATGGTTAGTAAGAAGCAATCAATTGAAAAACAAAGGCTGGTGGAAAAATTACATGCTCCCGCGAGAAGAAATTATTCGCGAAGACGCGTCATAGTGCGCGGATACGATGACCTGTGGTGGGCTGATGTGGTCGAGATGCGTCCATACACGCGATTCAACAGAGGCTACCACTAAATACTCACCGTTATCGATATGCTGAGCAAGCATGCATGGGCCGTACCGCTCAAGGCCAAGAGCAGAATCGAGGTTACTACGGCGATTGTGAAAATAATTCGAGACGGCGGAAGATGCCTGAAAAATCTGCATACTGACAAGGGGGGAAAGAATTTTACAACGCAAACGTGCAGAAACTCTTGAAGAAACATAATATCAATATCACTATTCGACCTATTCCGTAATGAATGCATCGGTCGTCGTCGAACGATTCAATCGCACGCTCAAGAACAACATGTGGAAAATGTTTACGCGCAATGGAAATTACAAATGGATCGACTCGCTGCCGGGTCTCGTATCGGATTACAACGGGCGAAAGCATCGAACTATCGGCATGCGACCCATCGATGATACCCCCCGCGATCGCCGACAAGCTCCTAACAACGGTGCACAGCCACGTAAAGATCGCTGCTCCCGCGCGATTCAAAATGGGCGACTCGGTACGCGTGAGTAAATTCAAGACAATCTTCAAGAAAGGATACACATACCAAATTGGACCACGGAGGTGTTTAGAATCGTCAAAGTGCAGAAAACTAATCCCGTGACGTATCTATTGGAAGATTCCTGCGGAAAACCCGTCGCCGGCGGCTTCTACGAATACGAGTTACATCGCGTTGCTAATCCCGACGTGTATCTCGTTGAAAAAGTTTTGCGTAAAAGGGGGGGGGATGAGGTTTATGTAAAGTGGTTAGGATTTGATAATTCACATAATTCATGGATACACAAGAATAATGTATTGTAAAAATTTATTACAATATAAAAACATATTATACATACAAATGAGTCATTTATTTTCATACATATCTAAATGTAATTACAATATATATTTACGATGGCATTTTATAATGCCCCCATGGCAGCGTCTCGGTAAAACCGGGTATAATGTATCGCTTATTGTCGTACGGACTTAGAGCTATTTTCGTTTTGGACAAGGTGTACATCTTGTGTTGTTTGGATCTTATGCACGCCTGCTGTGATTCTTAAAGGCCAACCACTTATCGTTATCGCTCGGTAACTTGATCGCGCAGTCGTTCATCTCCCGACAGTCGACGGTGTGGGCTTCCAATTTCTCGCTCGTGTAGAAATAGTGCAAACATCTGTAAATAATGAAATTTTTTAATACCTTTTACGTAAAAATTATTTTTATTATTTATTAGGATGTATACTCACCGATCGCAAAAGTATTTCCGACCATGGTGTCGGTTTATTTGCGAGCTTACGAGGCGGGATAGGTTCTTAATCCATGCAAAATGTTCCACGTTGTCGTCATGCATGTACAGCAGATTTACGTGTCTGCTCATTTTTCGGTCGGTGACGCGTATTGGTAGAATTGCAAGTTCCTTGTTTTTTTTTCTCGATGCCGTACACGTTGATGGAGATGTTGTTGTGATTTTCAAATTTTTTAATTTGATCCAACGTCATTGGAAACTCAATGTCCGTAAGATCTAGCACCGACGTGTAATGTGGATACGACGATTCCCGTTCTGCATTTCTTTGGGCTGGATGTAGAGCAGCCGTCACTGACCATGCGAAACATGCATTGTCTATTGATTGCACGTTTATCGCCGCTCTCTTCAATTTAATTTCTCGCGGTATTTCTACAAAACACATGTTATTACACGATCTTTTTTCTAACACAATTTGTTGTACTCACGACTTCCAATTCTCGACTACTGAGCGTATCCCCCAGATTCGTCATTTTATATCCTACTAATGATGCATCGTTTGCTTTTTTATCGAAAAATGTACGATTTGCAGTTTTGCACGTGTTCGATGAAATCATTGCGAGACACGTATGTTCTTGAAAACGATATCATGCCATTGACTTTCGGTGATTTGATCTGTATAATTGCAGCAGCCATACATCGGCGCTATTTGCAAAATTTGCAGTTTTGCACGTGTTCGATGAAATCATCGCGAGACATGTCGCGATATGTTCTTGAAAAAAAAAAAAAAAAAAAAAAAAAACATTGACTTATGCGAAATTGCAAAATTTGCAGTGTATGCACACCATGCACTAAAACAGAAGAAACGATACGCGATGCTCTAGTTGGAACGAGAGAAAAAAAGGCAATAGAAAAAGTATATAAGAAAGAATGAAGCGAGTCAAAATCACAGTCTGTGATTTGATAGTCTACGCGTCGGTACATCGATTGGAAAAAGTATAGCGGTTATTTTACATTTTTTGTGCCGAGTATTCAATACAGAGGAATACTTTTCACGATAAAGGAGATGACAATAATTTCGATATGGATTTAGACGAGAATCGCGCGTTAACGGATGACAGTGATTATTTCAGCGATGAAGAAGATGGTCGTAAATAAGAAGTCATTGAAAGAATAGTGTCGCGTGAGGAAATCGTTGCACTAAATTTACATACAAAAGAGTGCGTAGTATTTTTTTATTATTCAACGGATGGTGCACTTGCACTATGTCGTTCATGCATAAGAGCTGTATCGGGCTTCGTCGGATGAGACTCTGACCCTGTCGGCGGTCGCGCGACTCGTCCTGCCATGGCGCAAGCGAAGCTCGACGTGCCGGAGAAATCTGGCGGCGGCATTAAAGAGAAGGATAAGGATTCCGAGGAAAAAGAAGGTCCCACTGTTGTGCCAGAATGCGCAGTATGCCTGCAGCCTTGTATCCATCCAGCACGATTACCCTGCAGCCATATATACTGCTATCTGTGCGTAAAGGGTGTCGCTAATCAGAGCAAGCGGTGTTCGATGTGTCGTCAAGAGATCCCACCGGATTTTCTCGAGAGACCTCAGCTGGTGGAAGTGGAGGAGCCTCAGAAGGAATCGGAACATCCTGAGGAAGAGTACCAATGGTTTTACAAAGGTCGAAATGGTTGGTGGAAATATGATCCGAGGACAAGCAATGATCTGGAGACTATTTACAAACTAGGGGACGCGCAATGCGAACTTTTGATCTGTGGCATGCTTTACGTATTTGACTTTGAAAAGAAATGTCAATATAGAAAATACAACCCACGTTACAAACGTAATATCAAACGTGATAGAAAAGATGCTCCGTGCAAGGGTGTCTCGGGTGTACAATAACATTTGTAAAATGGATTATTTGTCCGTTAAGATCAAAGATTCCAATTCCAAATCCATATTTAACAACATACTCAACTATATTCAATGGTTTCATACAGCATTATACAAATACTTGATATCGGGTATATACATGCATGCACAATCACGTTCAACATTATACAAATACTTGATATCGGGTATATACATGCATGCACAATCACGTTCAACATTGCACATGATATTGTTCAGCGTGTGATCGAGTCACGTGCAAGTGCTCCTTCGAAGATTGTGGCGTGATTTAAAAATAGTGTGTGAAAAAGACAGTATAAAAAACATGGAACATCTCAATGAAACGGAACGCGACCTGGTGGAAGGATCCAACCAAATCGCTACCTTGGGCGAATATTAGCGCGCAGTCGAGAGTTCGATACGGTTCGAGTACGTTGCAATAAACAGCCTCCAGATACAATGAACACTCACGGTGCGAACTACTACGTTCCGATTCAGGACGAAACGTGTGAGAAACAGCACAATGAGTAAGTACCGCTAATTTTCGTATATACTTGTGCAAAAAAAAAAAAAAAAACTTTTATAAACATAATTGTATTTTTTCAGTTTTGATAAACCCCGCTACACGCCTCGTATTTTGGGAAGGAGATTTGCCTTGACATCGACCGCATATAAATTTTTGGATGTTGGAATCAACGCTGGACCTATGTCCTCTGTGGATATACTTATTGGCGATAACCGAGGCAATCGGATAATTCTGCCTCATGCAACGTGGGTGACATTCATCGAAAAACGTGCAGATATACAGTGACTCGTGCAGTCATCGGCACCATCATCGCTAACGTTTCGAGATTTGGAACTTGTTAAAATACGTGACGCAGATATAGTAAAATTGACATCGTGCGGCACCAGCTTGTACATGAAACCGTCAACCGTACTCTTCCTGTTCGAACTAGAACATTGCGTTGAAAATGTGTATTTTCAACTATGTCAAAATGTTCACGGCGTAAGTGAAAAATTCAAACAATTTGTAACAATTTTACGCCAAAATTGGATCATCGATAAATGTAACGCAGTTACAGTCTTGCGTGAAGTTTATGATAAAAATTTGATTATTGATTGCGAATTATTAGCCTACGCTTTAGATACTATTGTGTATATTGCGCTACATGAGAAATAAATAAGTATATAATATGGTTAAAAAAATTTCCTTTTCATTTACCGTTCCTTGTCGTTAAGCTGTCTTCGTTTATCGTTTACTTAAATGTAATATTAAAATTAAATATCGCGAAGATCTAAACGATTAAATATCGTTGGCGAAGAAAAGATACGCGATCGTGAACGAGAACGCGCGAACGGGGGAGAGAGACCGCGCGAACGAGAAGACGCGCGCGAACGGGGGGGGGGGCGGGAGCGAGAGACCGCGCGCGAAGGAGAGATAACGCGAGCGGGAGCGTGTGACGTCACGTGGACCCCGCGGCGCGGCGAAAACGCGAACGCGGTCGCCCCTCCCCCCGCGGCGCGGCGCCTGAAAACGCGAACGTGATCGTCCCTCACCCAGCGCATTACAAAATGTATTAAAAATATTTAACTGGTGGTCGCAACACCAGAAAAATTATGATTTTTGAAATAAACTATATATGTATATATAAACGTTTTATTTCCTTTTCCCACATACTTTGTAGTATAATATAGATGTTTTAGCTGTTCAAGAGCTGTTTTTAGTTGTTTAAAAGAAGTTTGATAGCGGTTCAATAGCAGTTATACAGATCGCTGTTATACAGATAACTGTTTTAGTTGTTTGATAGCGGTTCAATAGCAGTTATACAGATCGCAGTTATACAGATCGCTGTTATACAGATAGCTGTTTTAGTTGTTTGATAGCTGTTCAAGAGGTGTTTGATAGCTGTTTTTAGCTGTTCAAGAGCTGTTTTTAGCTGTTTCATAGCGGTTCAAGAGCTGTTTTAGTTGTTTGATAGCTGTTCAAGAGGTGTTTGATAGCTGTTTTTAGCTGTTCAAGAGCTGTTTTTAGCTGTTTCATAGCGGTTCAAGAGCTGTTTTAGTTGTTTGATAGCTGTTCAAGAGGTGTTTGATAGCTGTTTTTAGCTGTTCAAGAGCTGTTTTTAGCTGTTTCATAGCGGTTCAATAGCTATTTGATAGCTGTTTTTAGCTGTTTTTAGCTGTTTCATAGCTGTTTTTAGCTGTTTGATAGCTGTTTGATAGCGGTTCAATAGCTGTTTTTAGCTGTTTTATAGCGGTTCAGTAGCTGTTTGATAGCTGTTTCATAGCGGTTCAATACCTGTTTGATAGCTGTTTGATCGCGGTTCAATAGCAGTTTTACAGATCAAATCACCGAAAGTCAATGGCGCGATATCGTTTTCGAGAACATACGTGTCTCGCGGTGACTTCATTGCACACGTGCAAAACTGCACATCGCAGATTTTTCGGAAGGCGCAATTGTATGGATGCTGAGATGAAATTAGATATGATAAACAAACGATGTGACAATAGTGAGATGTAGAAGGATGAATTTGAAGGTACGCTCAGTAGTCGAGGACTAGAAGTAAGAGTCGGTTGGCATGCTTGATAGTGTTCGGACGTGTTTGTCTTGTCGAAAAATTTCAAGTGTCGCGACTGTTTGTACTGTCTGCACTGTGTGATTTTAACAGTAGTACCGTGTATTGCGCCTTTTGAGGCATACAACGTTCTGCAAAATGGATTTCGAAGAATTGCAGTTTGATGGACATGAAATGGAAGTTGAAGCAAACGTTGAAGAAATAGAAGTGAATGACGAGGAAGAAATGGAAGTTGATGATGAAGCATTATTGTCGGACGATTCGTGTTATGATAGTGAAATGGCTGATGAGGATATTCCGGACGAAATTTTCAGAGTGTTGAATCAAGCAGAAGTGAATATGTTACACCCTCTGACAAAGATGTGTTGCATATACTCTTATTTTACTCCAGGACATATAAAGTTTTGTGCGTCATGCATTGTCAGAATACACGGATTGTTCTCGATGTTATACGCTGTTCGCAGACATGACACATGTCCGTATATCCTCATAGATGGTCTCTTTTGTTCATCTTGTGGAGACCCATTATATCTGATTTCACCGTGTAATCTGTGTCCTATGTGTTTTTTGTGTAAATTTTAACTGTGTAAATAGCCTGTGTAAATAGCCTGCAGTATTTTAGCGTATACATATTATTGTGTAAATTAAGAGACAATGGCCTGAATTCTGAAGGTGACTGACTCAAGAGTTAGGGATTTCTGGTTCAAATCCTGCGGTGGTAAGCAAATTTTTTATGTATAATATAAATTTATTTAAACGCGATCGTGAGCGTGAACGCGAACGGGAGCGAGAGAGACCGCGCGAACGAGAAGACGAACGGGGGACGGGGGAGAAACATCTACGAGGGAGAGATAACGCGAGCGTGTCGTGTGACGTCACGCGGACTCCGCGGCGAAACGCGAACGCGGGTCCCCTCGCCCCGCGGCGCCCGAAAACGCGAACGCTCCGCGGCGCCGGAAAACGCGGACCCCCTCACCCCGCGGCGCCGGAAAACGCGGACCCCCCTCGCCCCGCGGCGCCGGAAAACGCGGTTCCCCCTCCCCCTCCCCCGCGGCGCCCGAAAACGCGGTTCCCCCCTCCCCCCTCCCCCGCGGCGCCCGAAAAACGCGGTTCCCCCTCCCCCTCCCCCGGCGCGCCCGAAAAACGCGGTTCCCCCTTCCCCCTCCCCCGCGGCGCTCGAAAAACGCGGTTTCCCCCTCCCCCTCCCCCGCGGCGCCCGAAACACGCGGTTTCCCCCCTCCCCACCCCCCGCGGCGCCCGAAACACGCGGTTCCCCTTTCCCCCGCGGTCCCCCCCGCCCGCGCTGTTCCCCCTCGCCCCTCACCCCCCCTCGCCCTCGGTATGTGGTCCAGAACCGGCCTAGCTTACCTACTATCAAATAAGTATTAATTATGTTTTTTACAATTTGTAGGAATTTGGACATATTCGACGCAGCCGTGTATACAGTTATCACGTTTATTTTAAGGAAATGTTAGATCTCAATTTTTATCCAATTAATAAATAATAAAATTTAATTTATTGTTTTCAAGTTTGTGGTTTTGATTACAACAGAGAATATTTTGGAACACAAATTATTTCTGTTACAGATATTAAGCGTTGAAGTTAACGAAACAGAAATAAAATTGTTAAAGCAGAGAATTGTTGGTATATAAAAAGTTCATATTTACATGTACTTTTCATATACCAACTATTCTCTGCTTTAACAAATTATTTCTGTTACTAATATTAAGCGTTTAAATTAACGAAACATAAATAATTTGTTAAAGCAGAGAATAGTTGGTATATGAAAAGTACACATAAATATTTACTTTTCATATATCAACTATTCTCTGCTTTAACAAATTATTTATGTTACAGATATTAAGTGTTGAAGTTAACGAAACAGAAATAAAATTGTTAAAGCAGAGAATAGTTGGTATATGAAAAGTTCATATTTACATGTACTTTTCATATACCAACTATTCTCTGCTTTAACAAATTATTTCTGTTACAAATATTAAGCGTTTAAGTTAACGAAACATAAATAATTTGTTAAAGCAGAGAATAGTTGGTATATGAAAAGTACACATAAATATTTACTTTTCATATATCAACTATTCTCTGCTTTAACAAATTATTTATGTTACAGATATTAAGTGTTGAAGTTAACGAAACAGAAATAAAATTGTTAAAGCAGAGAATAGTTGGTATATGAAAAGTTCATATTTACATGTACTTTTCATATATCAACTATTCTCTGCTTTAACAAATTATTTCTGTTACAGTTATTAAGCGTTTAAGTTAACAAAACATAAATAATTTGTTAAAGCAGAAAATAGTTGGTATGTGAAAAATACACATAAATATGTACTTTTCACATATCAACTATTCTCTGCTTTAACAAATTATTTATGTTACAGATATTAAGCGTTGAGGTTAACGAAACACATATATCGAGCCTTACGAGGAGCCTTATTTAATAAAAGAAATACAGTGTTCAAATAATAATTCTCTTTACTTATTTAATCGAGCATCATTTAATTGCTAAAGAAATACAGTGTTCAAAATGTGGTAATAAATTAATAATTGATACAAGTAAGCTCAGATTTCGATACCGAAAAACATATTATGAAAAGAATTCCAGCAAAAAAAGATGTAAAAAACAATGTATGTTTCAAACAAGTGTAAAATGTGATACGTGGTTTAGCAAATATTCATTTTAAGTTGTAGCACCTGTAGAAGCCTCCTGCTCTGAGATACCGGTATCTGCTTCATCATGGATCTTCGGTGGATACAGTTCCGCAATGGTACAGAAAAAACTGCTCAAACGGTCTTCGTAATCATGAACGCGTTTGAAGAGATGTTCTGCTAAATATCCCACTAATTGTAAGTGTGAAGTACGTGTTCCGTACCGTGGGATATTAGCTCTTACCTCTCTCCAAACGCGTTCTATGTGCTGAGTGTGGGCTCCTAAAAATTAAAAAAAACTGTCAATACATTTATGCAACATTTCTTTATTTTTTTTATCTTAAATATATTATAGTTAAACCCAAACATTTGTAAAACTATTTAAAGTTTATATTTACCGGTATCTGGGTCAACGAAATTCATGGAATGATTAACTGTCAGATGTTGGAAGCCTTCATTGTTTAAACAATTGTAAGACTTCCAACAATCTGACATTATCGTCGTCCCAGGTAGGATCCACTCTTTGATAATTTCCAGCAAAGTTTTTTCTGTACGATCAGGAACTGGCACAAGAAATATTTTTCTTGATTTGCGTTCGTATCCACCGAAGATCCATTTCCCTTCGATAATTCGGCCACGGTTGTATTTTCTTTTGCCGATTTTGGCCTCGTCAATTTCAACAGTTTTACCAGGCCCTCCAAGTTTGGTCGAATTTTTTTTGGCCCAGTATATGCAAACCTATATTATTTTTAAATAAATTTACTAAATATACATTTAACATATTTATATTTAATGTATTAATTAAATGTATCAAATTATACTTACTTCTCGGCAAAAAGAAACCCAATCAATAACCGAATGATCGGAAAGTTGTAGCTCAGTGCACAAAAATTGATGTCGTGGAGGCCGTAACATAATAAAATATGCTGTTAGTCGGCATACTGTTTCCAAACTTAATTTTGCTTTGTAAAACCACGTATCACATTTTGCACTTGTTTGAAACATACATTGTTTTTTACATCTTTTTTTGCTGGAATTCTTTTCGTAATATGTTTTTCGGCATCGAAATCTGAGCTTACTTGTATCAATTATTAATTTATTACCACATTTTGGACACTGTATTTCTTTAGCAATTAAATGATGCTCGATTAAATAAGTAATTAAATTTTCTTTGTTATGAGTTACTGCGAGAAACTCGTGCAGTCGCATTGTGTTGACAGTTAGACTCGTAAGATTAAAACAAAAGAAAATTAACATTTGAAATAATTGAAATTGTGTTACTTACCAAGCAGACAGTTGTCACGTGACCTTCTTTTGCATGCGCGTGCGGCTACGGAGCATGCGCATGTGGCCGCAGGGCATGTTCGTGGTCGCTACCAGTCGCTACATCGCGTCGGTATGACAGGTCTCATAACCTGATAGTCGTCAACTTTAACAGTTAATATCTCGCTTCGCGGAGCAGAGCGGGGCTTTTTTCTGCCAAATTCGTTCGTTTTGTGCAAAAACGCGTCGATTAAGCCTAAATTCAGCGAAATCGGTGAGGAGGGAGCTCTCCTTCAGATTTACCATATAATCTTCCAGTAACCAGCAACTGTCCTTGAATTTGATAATAGTACGAATGATTCTTCTTTAATGTTAAACAATTATTTTCATCTCTCTCTAAGTACGGTACAGTTATTTCATTTATTGGAAGATTTCTACTGGCATATGGACATTTCACTTCTATCACCAACAATAGGGCAAGTAGGCGATCTGGGCTACCTCCAATATATGGATGAGAAGGTAAAATAAATAGTTCACACTCCTGTATATTTAGCTCATTGAAACGAGATTCATTAAATAAATTTTATGCAACACGTGCATGGAAAGTGCCCCATTACGCACGCTACGCGTGCGTGATAGACCACTTTCCAAGCACTTGCCACATAAAATAGGGAGTGTAAGTCGTGTGTAAAGATGAAAATTCCCGGGTGCGGAGTTTACGCACGAGCCGAAAAGGCGAGTGCGGTAACCGCACCCGGGAATTTTCATCTTACGACACTTGTTACACAAATAACTATTATATCACACGTGCGTCGAAAGTGGCCCATTCCGTGCGCGCCATCTGTACGCGAAATAGCCAATTCCATGCATGAGAAATTTCTCACTATATTCCCGCACTGAGTGCGGGTTCCTGCACGACTCATTGCCAACACTCTCCTTATTTTCCCCACTCATTCTGTGTCATTTCCACTAGAGTCCTCTTATTTCTGACATGTTCTTAACGACATCTCGCGGCGTACTACGCGAAACACTACACGTGTTTCCGTGCGCCGCGAGATGTCGTTAAGATTCTTCAACTTCAATGCTACGCGAATTACCACAGCGATACTCAGACATAACCTTCCTTGACACGAGTGACACGTACATAGTAAAGTCATTGTGAGCATACACAGTAAAGTGAACATACACATAAATTCGAAAATGAGTAACATCATACCAGAAACGCCAGAAACCGAGACCGACGGCCAACTAACACCTCAAGAAATAACACAAACTGCAAGAAACGCGATAGAAAATCTATTACCTTCAAAATCCAAAGACAAATATACAAATACATATAACAACTTCATACAGTGGACAATTACTAAAAAAGCGAAATCATTCTCAGAAAACACAATATTGGCATATCTCACAGAATTATCAAAAACACATAAGCCATCCACCTTATGGGCAATTTACTCAATGCTCAAAACGACTCTAAATATTAACAACAATATTAATATTAATAAATATGATAGACTCATTCCATTCCTGAAGAGACAGTCACAAGGATATATACCAAAAAAAGCACAAGTATTAACATCAGAACAAATTCAAAAATTTCTCAACGAAGCTGATGACCAAAAATATTTACTTATAAAGGTAATGTATCAAATACAAACATAAACTTTTACATTAATAGAAAATTTTATACAATCTGTACATATATACTAAATTATTTACAGGTAGCTATGATATTTGGAGTTTGTGGTGCATGCAGAAGAGAGGAACTCGTCAATATAAAAGTTAATGACATCGAAGACAAAGAAACTGTCTTGCTCGTTAAAATTCAAATTACAAAAACTTACAAATCAAGATCTTTCATAATCTCCGATGAATTCTACACTATATCTAAAAAATATATAAATTTGAGACCAAAAAACGTCCAAAACTCAAGATTTTTTCTAAATTATCAAAATGGAAAGTGCACCACTCAACCAGTTGGAATCAACAAATTCAAAGATTCCATCAATTATCGCATCATATCTACAATTAGCAAATCCTGATTCTTATACTGGCCACACCTTTCGTCGCACTTCTGCCACGCTGCTAGCAGACTCTGGAGCGGACATAACAACATTAAAACGACACGGTGGCTGGAAATTGAATACAGTTGCTGAAGGATACATTGAGGACTCCATTAATAGCAAAAAAAAAAAATATACAAATCAATTACAGAATTAATCAACAATCCCATGTCAACATCCAACATACAAAATAAAGAAAATTCAAAACCTATAAATAACACAGATACAAATACCGCAACACAAAAACCTATAAACACTACAGATACAAATACCGCAACACATACAAATGACCAATATATAGACAGAATACTAACGACATCCAACACGAAAAATAATCCCATCATACTACAACTAAACAACTGTTCAAACATAACACTAAATTGTTCAAACGTAACCCCGGAAATAAGAAATTAATTTATTTTACTTTCTAATATATATATACAGGGTGTATCATTTTAAGTGATTCAGCTGAATATCTCTTAAAGTAAAAGAGATTGGAAAAAATGTTCCAGACCAAAGTTGTATGGTTTCAAGGGGTACATAAGATGGTGTCATTAGTTTCACCTTAAATAGTTGCTTGAAGGTCACGTAAAGGTCACCTTCAATTTTTTAAATAGAACCACCTACTTTTTATTACATATTCTTGTAGCTTATCTCAAGGGCTTTCCAAAACACTATAAGAAAATATTTTTTCATTAAGAACTTTTGGAATTATAAGGCTTGAAAGTTCTAGTATTTTGACATAAAATACAAAATATCTTGTAAAACATTAAGTTTGCGGTAATGTTACCTTAATACTTTTATGCACAGAATAATGAGACGAATCAATTGATATGAAAAAAAGACATAGTTGCTTTTAAGAAAAAGTATGCAGATGCGTGTTGCAAATTACATATTTAAGTATTTAAGTAAAGTAATTACGTAGCAATAACGTGGATTTCACGTACTGTTTTTATCGGGCGGTAATTTCAGGTTATGTGAGTTACGCCACCACACACGCTACCACAGAGTGAGATAGTATATGTATATATCGTTTTCTCTCTCGTGGGTTTTTGAGGAAAAATGTCGGACGTTGGCCCGTTGGCCAGACTTTAATTATAAGGTCTCTACGGCAATGTTCGTCCCCCGGTCCTAACGCCGAGACGACGAATGCCCGCTCGCCCCGCTCGGCGAGCTGCACGCACGTACCGGCACGCTCACGCATGCGCAGTATTACTCCTCCGCGGCGCGATCCGTCTCCGGGGCGCAACGCGGTCGACTCAGAGCGCGCAAGAATACACAATATCGTAAATGAAGCTGGTAACGGTAGCCGCCGCCGCCATCTTGGCAGCTCCACCGTACCACCATCGATATGTCAACCACGACCACAGACAGTGTATCGACCAATACACAATCTCTTGCTTTTCTTATTACATTTTAAACAGGTGGAGACAATATTTATAAAAATAAAATTTTTTTTAGTTTATCAGAAAAAATCATGTACAGCCCTCTACGTTTTTGTGCGTACTTTAATCGTGTAAAAGGATTTTCCATTCTGTTCAGCCAATTCAAAGATATTGCTTAGACCGATTATGTCAGTGTCGCTGTCACTCCAGGATCCCCTTAAGTATTTTTACAGAATTAAACAGTCTCAGGGCACGTATTATGAAACTTTTCGGAATGGATTCCGATCGGAATTGTTCAGTTATTTTTTAGATTTAGATTGTCTTTTCTAGGGGAAATACGGAATAATTCCGATCGGAATTCATTCCGAAAAGTTTTATAATACATGCCCAAATTGAATTTCTACTGTGAATTATCCTCATGCGATATATGTATAGATGAAAACATACAGTTCGCGAGCAAGATCGATCGCTGTCCTTTGGCTAATTCGGTTAATGTTGCAGATTGCGACCGCGGGAAAGTCAACATTTTGTATCGGAACGGGATAAGTCTCGGGAATAGTGACTGTCGGACTTCTCTTGTATGTCATTGTGAAATCCACCATCATAAATAGCATACCAATTATAGCTATGATATGAATTGTGAACCACAGTAGTTAGGCTAGGCGGGTTCTAACTCGGGAGATCCGAGGGGGGGGATGAGGGAAGGGGGTATCGGATTTCGCGGGGAATGAGGGTGAGGGTGAGGGGCGGGGTATCGGGTTACACAGGGGTATCGGGTTACAAGGAAATAACGCGGGGTGTGAGGGGGAGGGGGGAGGGGCGGGATATCGGGTTACACAAGGGTATCGGGTTACATAAGGATATCGGGTTACACAAGGGTATCGGGTTTCAAGGATATCGGATTTCGCGGGGAAGAGAGGGGAGGGGGTTGACCTTGGCATACCACCGTGATGACTCACCGGGATGAGTCACCGGGATGACTCATCCGCGCCGAGGGTCCGCGGGAGGGGAAGTCCGCGTTCGTGGTCGCGGTCGCGCCGCGGGGGTCCGCGTGGGGGTCCGCGGGGGCCGCGGGAACCGCGGGGTCCGTCGGGCCGCGGGGGCCTCGTTCGCAACGACGCCGCTAGGCGGCGCACAATGGTAAGACTAACTCGATAGCGCACTGCGTAGTAGCGTGTTCTTTTGTCGATGACGCATCGAACCTGTCGGAACATGTTCGTCGTAAACAACATTTTTCTAGGAAAAGGGGGTGTTATCGCGTAGACTAAACAATCTATCTACGCAGTACGCGAGACAAAGGAAGAAATGACGTCATCGGGACGATGATTGACCCGATAACGCATCGAACCTGTCGGGACACGTTCGTCGTAAACAACATTTTTCTAGGAAAAGGGGAGCGGTTATCGCGTAGACTAAACAATCGATTATCTCGTAGACTAAACAATCGAACCTGTCGGGACACGTTCGACGTAAACAACATATTTCTAGGAAAAGGGGGCGGTTATCGCGCGTAGACTAAACAATCTATCTACGCAGTACGTGAAAGACAAAGGAAGAAATGACGTCATCGGGACGATGATCGACCCGATAACGCATCGAACCTGTCCAAACATGTTCGTCGTAAACAACGTATGATAAAAGTTAGGTATAGGGAAGGACATGCACGCAAAAGAAAAATACATCGTTCGTTTTAGGGTGTAAAAAAAGCCTGTTTATTTAACTCTTCTTTTACACAATATATCTTACGTGCTAAAAAACTAAAGCTGCGAGCTCACAATCGATGAGCTGATTCGTATTGAACGCATCGCTAGCGTATATTGCATTCGACGCTTCCCTGGGATCCGTCACGGTGGACGCGATATCGGAGAACTGCGCAAATTTTGCATCGACCGCCGCAAGGATTCTGACCAAACGATCGAATCTCGCTTCGATGCACCGATCGAGATCGAACATACGATGCAGCGTCGATTCGGTCATCATCAAGCGTACGTTTACAGATTCGAGACGTATGAGTTTGACGTTATTAACCGACGTACAAACTCTCACCGTTAGCGGTCCAACGTTTATAAAACTATGGGCATCTTTGAAGTCGTTGCGAAAGAAATTCTGAATATTTCGTCGTTGCTCGTAGAGTGCCTTCCACGTTTCGAGAGACAACAGCAGTTCCTTTCCTCGATGATCTCCAATGGCAATCTCCACATAGCTCGGTGGACCCACGTTGATGCCAATTTCGAGGAATTTGTATCCCGTAGCTGTCAGCGCGTATCGTCTGCTGAGTATACGTACCGCGCAACGAAATGCTGGATAAAAGAAATGAAAATAGTTTTTATTTTCATAAGTATTACAATATGCAAAGATATAAAAACTGGGGGAGACTCTATATGTTAATTTTCTCTCAAACGAAACTTACCTATTGCATCTGGCCTCATACGTTTGAGTTTCAACGTTGTGAATCGGCACGTAATAATTCATGGCATTCACGCGTTTTGCACCGTTGTTGCTGCTGCTGCTGTTGCATCCTTCAAAGGAGAACATTCTTTCGCTCTCTAGGCTCTGAGAAGTTGTCCGTCAGTACAAGCGATCGCGACAAGACTGCTCATTTGAAATTACTCGAGTATACGCGACAACTCCAAAAAGTAATGATGTGGTGGTGGGGGAAGGGGGGAGGGGGAATTAATGTTTATAGAACTGCGCAGTGGATTTTTTTTAGGAGAGAGGGAAGTAAAGCCTACTCTAACGAAGATGATGAGGGAGGGGAGGGGGAGTAAGAAAGAAAACAAAAAGTTATTATAATTATTTATTAAAAAAGATATATGGCAAATCTTTATGGCGTTCGCGCGCGACCACCAATTAAATAGTTTTATTACATTTTGTAACGCGCAATTCTTTTCATGTTTTCCGCATCGCATAGTATTGGTGTCATCTAATTTATTCAAAGATTCGATATCTTCGTAATGCGCGTCCAGAGTCTCGACGATTAGGTTTTTTCGCGCATAATTCTCCAGCAGATCCACCAGCCATTCTCGTTTCTGGCATCCCTTGACGTACACGAGAGTCGGCATCTCGTCGTCATCGTCTTCTTCTTCTTCTTCTTCCATACCAAGCACGGCCGACGTAATCAGGCGTTTTACCATGCTGTACGGCACGTTTCCATCTTCCCATCGTAATCCATGGTGATTGCGAATCAACCAGGTAGCGCACGATTTGTCGGATTTTGTGAGGAGATTCCACGGCATGGGGTACGTAAAGATGTGATGCGTCGGAACGCAGCCTTTTCTCAGCACCTCCTTCACGACAAATTTCATCCCGACGAGGAATCCTTGCAGGTCCACGAACATTGGTACGGACATGACGAGATTTCTTTATCTTTCTCTCGCTCGTCGATGCGTCAATCGAGAGGAATCGACGCGCAACTCTGCAAATCGTCTCGCGACACTCTGATTTATACTTCCCCCTCCCTCCCTCTCTCTTCTTGCTTCTCTAAATAATTGTATCGGAGACTGATGGAAAGAGAGAGAGAGAGAGAGAGAGAGAGAGAGAGAGAGAGAGAGAGAGAGAGAAAATAAAATTCACGTCGACGTTGCCGCGAACACTCAGACTATTTTGCGCACCACGTTCGTCAACGGGTTGTACTCAATCACGCGGTCGTGTATGATGAGACAGTACGCGGAGGTATTCGGCGGTACGTTCTCCATGCAGTCGAATTCTATTCTGACATCCACGGTGGCGTTTTTGACGGATTCGTTTTGGCGGGAGCAATCGATGATCACGAACGGGCCGTTACGTAGAAAAGTCGAGACTCGGCTCGAGATATTCGTATCCGTAGTAGCCCTTGCAGAAACGCGCGTACATATCGTACAGAATCGCCTATCTGTGTTTGCCAAAGTCCAAATTCAGATCGTCGTACGGATAAACTTCCGAGTTTAGATAGAGTTTTACGTTGGTCAAGTTGCAGTCGTCGAATCGGCTTGTGTCGGCGGACATGACATTCTTCCGACCCGTCTGCAGAGCGAAGACGACGTATCGCGGTTTCTCGAGCTGAGTCGCGGTCTTAATGACCCACGAGTGCTTGGTCGTGTTCTGCAACAGGGGATACTCGTACAGATCTCACGAACGGAAACCCATACTTAGATATCGTCCGTCTTCCAAGGCGCGCAGCATCGACAGCTTGTTGATCTCGTTCAATACCACGTGAGGCATTCGCCATTGTATCTTGAGTATTTTGATAGTAGGCTCCAACGCGAGACTTCCCACCAGGGAATTGTTGTCGTTGCGCGCTCGTATCAAGATCAATTCGTGACGAGCGTTGATCACCACGCGTTTGTAATCCTCGCAAAATCCCAGTAACAAGTTGAGCGGTACGCAGGAATTGAAATATCCGTTCGGATTATTATGTGGTTCCCAGCCCGCGTTTCGCAGGATCACGCTTCTGTTGGACGATACCGTAACGTAGTTCATGAGCGTGCTGGTTATTCCTACGTTTCTGCAACGATCAATCTCCATACCGTCGAGCTCGTATTGAATCTCATCGAACATGAACGTGACGCAATTAGTACCCAATACCACATTATCGACTTGGTCGGCTGCTCTGGTCACCGTCAATGTTCCTTCGATGTAGAGAAAACTTTTGCACGGCAATGTATACAGATCCTGCTGTTGTATGGGTATTCGTATCTCGTCGCTATAATCAAACGTTGTGTCGGCGTACAGGTTGTACGTGTGAGTCTCGATCTTGACGATGCGATCGTCAAAGACCGGCTCGCTTCCAATGTTGAGAATTTCCGTCATCGTTCAGATGTTTCGCACCGCGAATCCCAGAGATTGTAAAAACTTAACGTTCGACGCGTTGAGCTTCTTTCTCGTCGCTTGTTTAACGCCACCGAATGTCGACTTGACGATATCGTCGATCGGTGTAGCCGTAAAGATATTACTGTTATCTGTCGCGTGCTCCGAGTCGTTCAATACTAGCATCTCATGTGTCGCGCGTACACTCACGCTCACGCATACACTGGCGCGTTACCGCTCTCGCCGTCGTACGTGCAATCTGACGGTGATCTCTTCTCCGCGAAAATCGAGCAATCGTCCGTCTTGATCAGCGACGCGTATCGTTAGATTTGTAACGCTCCGCGCGATGATCGGCAGATAAATGATCTGCGCCGACGTTTCCGATATCTTATATCCCGGTGGTACGCTCGGTGAAAATTCGTGTATCGTATGAACACGTTTGTCGTTGCTGTACGCACCCGCGGTCTACACTCCACGCGGATAATGTTTACGTTGATAATATTAATCGGTGCGTCCGATTCGTGCCACTGTCCCGGCTGCAATATACGCGTCGATGAGAATCCCAGCAGCGCGATCCGACGTTGTTCGGTTTGTTAAAGTTCACTCTGAAAGCGCACTTGATCTCGCTCTTCATCGTATTGTAATTTGCGCGAAGCACTGTCGGGTATTCCGCGACCTCGTCTTCGTAGCCGTTCGCGCGAACGGTCTCCTCTCGTGCGATATCGGCGATCGACGTACGACGATCGTCGTTGGAACGAACCACGCGTCGCGGACGTTTACGTGAAATTTCACATTTCAAAAACTCGTGTATGGCTCGTATCTCGTACGATCCCTCGGGAATCGTAATTTCCGTGTCATCCTCGTCGAAATAAAATTTATTATTCGAAGAATTCACGTTCGGAATCGTGTGATAAGTCTCGAAACACGTTAGACCGAGCTCGTAGTCACCATCGCTCAGATCCACGGCGGGAAAATAGTGCTCCGCGAGGATGCTACTTTTCCTGGTCAGCGTAAACGTTATAGACATATCGGCCGGAAGCTGGTTGACGAACACTGAGTCTCCGCACGGCGCGTCGTCAGGTTTTAAATTAGCGCCGATCGTCATCGATCGTCCGGAGAAATTGCAAGCACAACTGGTCACAGATGCTCTGATTGTAGCGCTGATAAGACGTGTAATTGTACTCAATTTTCGTCACGCTCGGTCCGAAATATCGTACCAGTTCTTTCGGTGGTCAAAGATTGCCGAAACTGTCGAAATATACGACTCGATCTCCCCTCTTGGCGTACGCTACCCAATGAGTACCGGGGCCGGCTGCATCGTCCAAATTCACGATACCGCTTTCATTTCGGCGTACGCCATCGACGATCGGTAACGAATCACGCATGAAAACACCTCTGAAGAACGGTACGCGCATTCGCCTTGCCAGTCGACTCAATTGTACGTTAGTCGTAACACCCGTGGGCATATTTAACGTCTTCTTTGATGTTTTTTTTTTTTTCAATCTTCAACGCTACTCCTCGCCCGCGTTTGTGCGGGCCGACCCAGCAAACAAAAAAAGAATAAAAAGAATTAAAACAGGATTGCCAGGAATTCAATTAAGGACTTTCCGAATTCCATTCTGTCCATAAAAGGGATTGAAATAGTTTCAATATCATGGAATTCCTTATTTTGGAAAGAATTTGTCTTTTTTGAATCCCATCCAATTTCGACACAAAAATATTATACCACTGAATGCCAGGTTAGGGATTGGAAAGTTTCGTGATGAATTCCATTGAATACCATTGATTCCGTTAACGAAATGAATACCATTAAATGCCAAACTAGGAATTAAAAATTTCCGTATTAAATTCCATTGAATTCCGTCTATTCTGACAATAAAATGAATACCATTGAATGCCAGGATAGGGATTGAAAAGTGTCCGTGTTGAACTCTGTGGCGGTACGCGCCACCAATAGTACACGCCCGCGCGGTATCTGCATTACCGGCAGTTTGCGTCGACGCCGCTAGGCGTCGCATCGCCGGGGCATCTTCTCGAATTCAAAGTTTCGTCTCGACCGCTATGTAAAGGGACCCCCTACGGGGCCTGACAGATCTTACAAATCTCATTTTCGGGCTAATTGCCCGTTGGCAGTAGTGCGTGTAATGCCCTTAGGCATACACAAAAACTCACCGACGAACAACGGCGCTTGGTCGCCCAACGGAGGCGCAAGATGTTTCCTAAACCATCTAATGCCATGCAATTCCATAACCTTTACGGATTCCATAGGATTGGATGGAATTGAAATTTTTCTTTTTTGGATTCCATGGGATTGGACCATCTCATTTCGAATCGACCATCTAATTTCATCTAATTCCGCCAAAAAAAGGGATTCAAAGGTATTAAAAAATTTTAATATCTTTTAATCCTTTTGCGTTTGCTGGAGAGATACAGTCCTTGTCTATATTTGTACGGAGCGAGATAAAGTCCGCGACCTTCCATGGCGCGATTGTGACGTTGCGTCTCTTCCAGCTGACGTCGCGCGGCTTTGCTAGCGTTCATCGCCGTTATAATTCCGGCCGCTCCGCCGGCCAGAGAGCCGAGAACTCCCAACAACGGTAGAATCGGCAATACGCCGCCTCGTTTCGCTGCCGGAAGTATCCGTTTTTTCGAATCCGCTCTCTTCTTCATCTTCATCTTCGTCTGCGTCTTCGCCTTCGCCTTTATTTTCAAACCCATTCCGAGCTTCGTCTTAGCCTTCATGGCCGCCCAGACGGCTGTAGAGGCAGCTCTCTTTCCGAGAGTCGAATCTCTCGCGATGACGCGTCCCAACGCTCTCTCGGCGAGTATCTCGTCCGCCGCGTGTCTCTCGGTGAGGCCTTTCCCACACAGCAAAACCTGTTTCAGAAAGCTTTCCGAAAGATAACTTGGAAATTAATATTGAAATGTATAATTGAAATCATTCAGAAATATTTCTGAAACGTTTTATGAAAATCATATATCACTGAAAGCTTTCCAAAAGATAACTTGGCAATTAATATTAAAATGTAACATTAAAATCATTCAGAAGTATTTCTGAAACGTTTCATCGAAATCATTTATGACCCTTTTCACTGAAATATTTCTGAAATATTACGAAACATTTTAGAAAAATATTTCGTACGTAATGTCTAAAATACATATCATTGAAAGCTTTCCGAAAGATAACTCGGACAATAATATTGAAACGTAACATTGAAATTATTCAGAAGTATTTCTGAAACGTTTCATCGAAATCATTTATAACCCTTTTCACTGAAATATTACGAAGCATTTCAGAGAAATATGCAACGACGCCGCTAGGCGGCGCATAATAGTAAGACTAACTCGCAAGTAAATTTCAGTTGGGATCTAATATAAGCAGGCTTTCGGCGAAGCAAAATCATGACGAAGAATATGATCAAGAATATGTTTTACGAAGGACAGGAAATTGTTCCGGATGATCCTATACAGGGTGATCCAAAACAATTTGATATGAGAAAAAGTATCTGAAATATTTCCCGTATATTTTTGAAACATTTCAAAGATATTTTCGAAGCATTTCAGAGATATTTCTTAAGCATTTCAGAAATATTTCTAAAGCATTTCAGAATTATTTCAGAAATATTTCTGAGATTTCAGAAACATTTTTGAAATCTCAGCTTGGCGGACATTTTAGCTTTCTGAAACATATCTGAAACATGTCTAAAATGTTTTTTGAAAGGTTTCATATTTCATTGACAGTTTTTTGAAAGCTTTTTGAAATATTTCGATGCTGTGTGGGTTGTTACGCGAATACTCTATGTCGTGCTCGCGACACGCCGCGTCCAATGGATTTACACCCGGATCACCTCTAGCCAATCGTTCTCGCAAACGAGTACCCGGACCGCAATACTGATAGCCGGGAATGTGCAGTTCGAACGGAAGTGCACCTATCGTGCGATTAAACAGGCCTCTACCTGTTTTTATTTTTTTCGTTGACATTCGCCGCAATCCTTTATCATTGGCGCGGGACCGTCGATGTGCGTTCGCTGCCACGGTTGATTGTAATGTTCGTCACAGCGACGATAGGTCTGAACCTCCAAATCCACCTTTATATACTGCGGAAGCTTGTCCCACACGTAGTGGACGTGATCACCGCACACTTGCAATAGAACGGCTTTCGGCACGAATTGCAGCTGTTCGGCACTAATATCGCGAATGTCCGAAGGTCTCGACAGCAGGACGAACATCTTTGCGACTGAGCGATTCGCGGTGCCGCGCACCTGTAAATAGACGTTTGAACGAGAAAGTTCGATTCAGTCGTACAAAGTGTGAGGAAAAAAAATGAGATTCGTGCAACAACCGTTGACGATTCGCGTGACGAATTGCGACGACAGATCACGGTCGATGGAAGGCAACGCGGATAGGCGCAGACACGGTACGATGCTGCCGACTACTATACGTGCGATCATTTGCGGTCCCTCGAATTGCGGTAAAACCAACGTTCTGATAAGTTTGCTGGAAAGTCCGCACGGTGTACGTTTCGAGAACGTGTACGTGTACTCGAAATCGCTGCAACAACCGAAATACCGATATCTGGAGAATTTATTGACATCAATCGACGAAATCGGCTACTACACCTTCTCCAATAACAGTGACGTCATTCCACCGAGCGACGCGTGTCCGAACTCAATATTCGTCTTCGACGACGTGGCGTGCGATAAGCAAGACACTGTGAGAGAGTATTTCTCGATAGGCAGGCACTCGAACGTCGACTGTTTTTATCTCTGTCAGACGTACGCGAGAATACCTAATCATCTGATACGCGACAACGCGAATCTGCTGATCCTGTTCAAACAGGATGGTACTAATTTGAAACACGTGTACAACGATCACGTAAATACCGACATATCGTACGATGAATTTTGCTCGTTGTGCCACGATTGTTGGCAATGCAAGTACGGATTCGTAGTGATAGACAAGGACAGCGCACTTTCAAACGGTCGATACAGAAAAGGATTTAACGTGTTCGCGATACCGCAAAAGCGGTCAGTCGTCGCCGATACGTCGTCGAAGGTGAAACAACGTTAGTGTTACGGAGAGAGAGATCGACACTCTGCTTTGTCCCCCCCCCCCCCATGATGGCTGCGATCGACGGGAGCGAGACGATTCGCGAACGCGAGAAGATCGTGAAAGATATTGCGAAAACGAGTAATTCGATTCGCAAGAAACTTCGCGCTTTGAAGACCGGTAAGATCGAGAAGGACATTGAGTTGGACACGCACTTTAAACCTCTCATCGAGCCGTTGAAAAAGATCGTCGACAACTCGAGCTTGATCGCGGTGAAAAAAGAGGAACCGACGGAGAGCGACGCTGACGTGAAAATCGAACCGCTATCCGTTCAACAGCGCGAGGAGGAGGTGGATGCTACACCGAAGAGAAAGAAGAAACGATTAGACTCCTGGTCGGATCTGTCATCGACACCGCGTAAATCTAATCAATCGATTGTACTACCGATAATCTCTACACCGATAACCTCTACACCGACGCTAACCGTGCAAAGTACAAGTCCCGAATTTCTCAAAATCGTGGATGTTTTCGAAACCATGGACGACTCGATCGGGACGACCGTTAAAAAGCAGTTGCAAACGTCGAAGGGTCGAGAATGGTTTATAGAATCGTTGAAAGATCATTTGGGTCCCTTGAGTCGAATTTACATCGCGTCTGCTTTGAGCGCCTATCCAACGATAGACACCACATACGGCGTTTATCTCGGCAAGAATGAATTGATGCTCGGTAATAAACGTTTTGATGTGGATAAAGCGGATAACATTTATATCGACGGCGTACGATACGCCGGCACACCCGGTATTTACGAGTTGATCTTCAAGAAAATACCCGATTACGATATCTACACGGAGGACGATAGGCAAAAGTACAGGAGCATACTGTTGGCAACAAGTGCTCATAAATATAAGCACGATCCTCACGAGCGACGAAAGGGCAACGTGGGATACAAGTATACACAGGTAATCGCACCGTTGATGTCGACCGAATCCAAGAAGAAAAAATCCGGAAAGGGATTATTCGCGCCTCGCGCGATGACGCTAACCGACAATAAGATCGACTACGTGCACTGGGACGACCCCAACGAGCTGGTGGATCGTCTGCGATTGCTCGACGCTTCGCGTCAGCTGGCAACAATGCCCACAACAACGAGATCACGTCGATCATCGAGGAACTTCGCGAGGCTGGGCTTATTATAAATTAAACGGCGCGACAGCGATCCGTTTAATCGGTGTCGAAATGCCGATCAATAAATTTGGATTGTTCGCGCGAAGACGCGACGAATACCATTTCCTATCATTATCGGTGGAGCGGATTAGTGAGAAATTTCGTGCGCGACAACGCTCTGTGTCGCGCCGTCACAGACTTTGATGCAAGATCGCGCAAGATTCGTCGCGTAGCGCAACCTGAGACTGACGGTGACGCTGTTAACAAAATATACGTTGATCAGTGCTTTAAAAGTCTGACAGATCAATGGAAAGAGTCAGACGAGAAGCTTACCGCGTTCGAGAAGGACGTGCGAGCGTTACAGGCTGCGGTGAACGAGCTTCGACGTGCAAATATCGGTAGATTGGAAACGGCTAATGAAGGATGAAGAAACGGTTCAGCAGAAACGACTATCAAACGGCGACGAGTGAAGAGTGGCAACGGTTAATTAACAACGGTGACGAACAGCAACGAACGATTCGAGAACAGTTGTCGGACGGCTGTCGAGCGGTTCAAGAACGGTTGTTGAACGGTTGTCAAACGGTTCAAAAACAGGTTAGAAACGATTACGAGCGGTTTAGAAACAGCTGTGAACTACGCGGAGACAGGAAAGGCTACAAACGGCTAAAGAACGTCGACGACGACGACGACGATGAGTGACAAGAAGCAGTTAACTGACAACGACGAACGACAACAAACGGTTCGAGAACGGCTCGATATGGTTTCTAAGCGGTTCAGAAACAGCGATGAACGACGCAGAAACATAAACAGAAACGGTTACGTACAGCCGAAGAACGACGACCGACAGCCAACGAAACGCTAACCGAACATGAGACCGTTAAAATCAACAGATGTGGATAAAAATATCGAAAAGCGACGGTTGGTGGACGAATTGCACGCACCGGCGAGAAAAAATTTTTCCCGCAGACACGTCATAGTGCGAGGGTATGACGACCTGTGGCAAGCTGATATCGTCGAGATGCGTCCGTACTCGCGTTTCAACGGAGGCTACCACTACATACTCACCGTCATCGATGTGTTGAGCAAGTACGCGTGGGCCGTGCCGCTCAAGGGTAAAGGTGGCAGCGAGACAGCTGACGCTATCGCTGAGATAATTCGAGATAGCGGGAGATGCCCTAGTAATCTACAAACCGACATGGGGAAGGAATTTTACAACACCGACGTGCAACGTCTCGTGAGAAAACACGGTATCAATCATTATTCCACGTATTCGGTGATGAAGGCGTCGGTCGTCGAGCGATTCAATCGCACGTTAAAAAACAACATGTGGAAGATGTTTACGCTCAATGGAACTTACAAGTGGGTCGACGCGTTATCGCGACTCGTGTCGGATTACAACGCGCGCAAGCATCGAACGATCGGCATGCGACCTGTCGACGTTACCCCCGCGATTGCCGAAAGACTCTTGGCTACGGTGTACAGCGCGATAAAGATCGCGGGTCCGGCAAAGTTTAAAACGGGCGACTCGGTACGCGTCAGCAAATACAAGACAATTTTCGAGAAGGGTTACACGCCGAATTGGACCACCGAGGTGTTTAAGATCGTTAAAGTGCAGCATACCAATCCCGTCGTAACCTACCTACTCGAGGACTATCGTGGAAAATCCGTCGCTGGAGCGTTCTACGAGTACGAGTTGCATCGCGCGACTTATCCTGACGTGTATCTCGTGGAGAAAGTACTGCGCAGGAGGGGCGACGAGGTTTACGTGAAATGGCTGGGATTCGATGGATCACACAACTCATGGATACACAAGGACAATGTGATTTAATTCGTGCAAACTGTATTTTATTTTTAATATAAAAATAATACATGTAAAGTGTTTGAAATATGTTATACATATAAAGTATATAATAAAAAATATTAAATACTAAATACATGTGCGATATCTCTATTAATATCCCTTCTCATATATAATACGATATTTACTCGAGGACTATTGTGACTTTCATGCTTCGTGGCGCCACCCCGGGGGGGGGGTGTCGTCACAGCACTCTGGGAGGGGGCCTCGGAAAACGCACTGTTCCCTCCGGGACCACGTCGTTATACTACATACATAGATATATATATATATACATACATACATACATACATTATATTACATATATATATAAAAAATCATTAGTGTGGAAGTTTTTCAAACCAGTAGAGACTGAGGATGGTGCAAGTAGTAAATTTGTGAAATGTCAAATATGCATGCAAGAATATTGCAACTCTGGAAATACCACTAACCTGAACGATCATTTAAAGCGAAAACATCCCGAAAAATTGATTATTAGAGTTGAGAACGAATCATCAGATGAAAATATACAAGAAGAGGTTCCGATAAAAAAATCTAGACATAGTCTATTAAAAATTATATAAACAGGGATAAAGTGTACGATAAAAATTCCAAAACAAAAAAACAACTTGATAAATTATACGTCGAGATGATCGCTACAGACATGTTGCCTTTTAGAACTTCTGAACATAAAGGTTTCAAGAAATTTATTAATGCTCTTGACAACAGGTATGAATTGCCCAGCAGACACACGCTCAAAAATACTAATGTACCAACGTACTACAATGAAATAAAAAACAAGTTGACAATGGTAATTTCACAATGCAAGCATTTTGCTATAACAACGGACATGTGGACAAGTTCTTCGAACGAGGGTATTTTAGCAGTGACCTGCCACTTTATCCAAAATGCAAAATTGAAATCACCACTACTAAAAGTAACCAAAATTGAAGAACATCATACGGCTGAGTCTATGGCACAAGTAACTTAAACTTGATTTATGTTATTTGTTTAGTTGCTTTACTTATTACTGATACTGATCAGGGTTTTATTTACATGTTCATTTTTTTATTGTCTTGTTTCAGGCTATTGATGAAATATTGTTGGAATATAATATTCGTCATAAGACTGTAGCTATGGTTACAGACAATGCTGCATCTATGATAAAATGTGCCGATATCTTAAAAATCCGACATTTGCCTTGTTACGCTCATAGTCTCAACTTGACAGTGCAAGACTGTTTCAAAATAGATTCGTTTGCCGGAATTTTGTCTAAATGTAAGGCCATTGTAAGGTTCTTTCGTAGCAGTACGTTGGCAAGCGATACATTGCGTACTATTCAGCGAAGAAATAACAAACCGGAGTTAAAACTATTGC
Source organism: Temnothorax longispinosus (assembly GCF_030848805.1). Lineage (NCBI taxonomy): Eukaryota > Metazoa > Arthropoda > Insecta > Hymenoptera > Formicidae > Temnothorax > Temnothorax longispinosus. The sequence goes on along the minus strand of NW_027270286.1, from coordinate 12,423 downwards.
AAGAAGTGGAAACTCGTTGGAACAGTTTTTATTATATGCTAAGAAGAATTTCTGAGGTACGTCCTGAGCTGGCAATCGCCATAAACGAGTGTGCACGGGCTCCAACGCCACTTACAGCCGAAGATTTCGAAGCAATTGACGAAATATTGCAGCTTTTGGAGCCTTTTGAAGTAGCAACAACGACAATTTCAGGAGAGAACTACGTAACTTCCTCTTTAATAATACCTCTTTCAAGAGGTATTTCAGCAAAATTAATAAGTTTTGAAAACAAATTAAAAACTTTTGAAGCACTAGACGTTCTAAATACATTAAAAAACTCGGTAAATAAGAGGCTTAAATCGTATAATGCAAGGTCGACAGTCATACTTGCGACAGTTTTGGATCCAAAATTAAAAAAAAATTGTTTTAGAACTTCTGAAGAAACTGACAACGCGATTCAACTTTTGCAAAGAGAGTATACATGTTTTATTGCCTCTACTCATCAAGCTCAAGCAACCACCAGCTCTGGCGCCTCTAGCAGCTCTGTTAACGTGATGCCGTCAGCACCGCAAGCTTGTACTGAAGGAAATTCTTCAGCAGAAGATTTACTTTTTTTGCCAAATAACCAGTGACCGATCGCAACTCCAATGAGTGATGCCATCATTGACATTCGTCAGTATATTGAGAAACCTGTAATTGAAAGGAAAGCATGTTCCTTAGATTATTGGAGTACATCTAATAGTATGCTTCGAGAAATGGCCGACAAATATTTATGCATTCCGGCAACTTCGGTTCCGTCAGAACGCATTTTCTCTAAAGCAGGCGATATTATGACCAATAAGAGGAATAGGCTAAAGGACAAGAACTTAAATACATTACTATTCTTAAAACAAAACTTTCCTTTGTTTGATAACGAATAAATTATGTTTTTCTATAATTAATTGTTCTTTATGTTAATAAAAACAATAGTTTTGTATATTAATAAACGTAATAATAGTACATGCGCAATTTCTGTTTACTTTTTTATTTTGGGTAATTATTTAGAATGCGCGCTGCACCTCGAATATCAATGGCCGCGTTCAACAGACACAATTGTTGAGTTCGTCTTATCAACACTCTGCGTTGATTGGTTGGTTCTAAAAGTAAGAGCCAATCACGTTCGTGTCAAAACTCGTCGAATGAGCATAATTTTTGTGGCGGCTGCAAGCGCCCCGAATCTGGCGGCGCAACCGCCATAACTGGTGACCCCGACGAAAGAACAACAAGATGGCGACACCAAAGGAGCAAACGGAAGGGGACAGAACCCACCAAGTCAAGGAGGAGCTCCAGATAAACCGCGTAGGATTAAGAATGCCACCATTCTGGCCAGAAGAGCCGGAGCTGTGGTTCGCACAACTGGAGAGCCAATTTATCATATGCGGAATCACGCAGGACACAACGCGGTACGCCTACGCGCTATCGCAGATAGATACCAGATATGCCAAGGAAATAAAAGACATCGTCACGTCTCCACCAGCGGAACATAGATACAAGACGCTGAAGAAGACGCTCATACAGCGCCTATCTACATCCCAGGAGCAACGAACGAGACAACTACTAGAGCGCGAAGAGCTCGGCGACAGGAAGCCATCGCAATTCTTGCGCCACCTAAAAGGACTAGCAGGCACCGCAGTGCCAGATAGCCTACTCCGAACTCGTGATGGGCGATCTCGATTCGATTTTCAGGAAATCGATCTTTTTCCTCCCAAAATCGTGTTTTTTAAATTGATTCTTTTCTTTTCGATTTTAGCATGAATCGATTCTTTTAATAGAGAATCGATTTTCGATCTATTGATATGTTTATTGTTATTCTTTGAACAGCTTTTACTAGAAACTTTAAAACAACGATGAGCGGAAAAGCTGTACGTTCATTGGATATTGCGCGACGTTATTGCGCAGGTCTACCGAGGCCCAGCCACTAGCCAGAGTACTGTGACAAACTTCATTGAAATATCGAAAACCGACTTCGACAGCTTCGACTTAACTTGCATAGTGGCCATAGTGCATACTTATTACTTACTGCTTACTGCATAGTGCATATTTGATAGAGGTTAAGCAACGCTGTGTTATATAGCTCCGGGGCGGAGCTGAAGGCACTAATTTTCTCTCATCCGAGGGAACTAACCTCAAAAAAAAAACTGCATATTTGCATAAGGTAATTTAATTTTCACAATAATTTAAGAAAGAGTACCTTAGTTTCCTTCTAATTTTAACAATGTATTAATATCTACATTATCTACAATAAAATTCAACTTTAATTATTTGCAATATTACTTTGTTTGCTTGAGAATCTGGTATCAGATGCATGTGCATGATATATTATCAAAACATTCTTATATTAAATATTTTATATCTTATATGAGAATACTGGGAATCTGTAACTAAAAACTTTCAGAACAGTGTTCTACATTTCTACAATGCACATTTAATACTGAATATGACTATTGACTATCTGATTCTGTTCTGAGTTCTGACTTCTGACTTTTGTTTATTTGAAGGTCACAGATAAGGAGATTAAGAATCAAGAAAGTACATTAGAGATAAATGTGTGATTGAAATATAAATCCTTTGATATCCTATTATCCTATACTATATCTATTTCTAGTTTCTAAACTTTATTTGCAGAAGAATATATAGGGAAATACAAGTAAGCAAGCAATAGAAAATTTTTCTATTAATAAGCAACACTTTTTACCTTTTACTTTTAACCTTTAACTGCAAGCAACACAAAATGTCCTGTGATCATCCTGCAATGTCCTGCATGTACTCAAGGGTCGATTTTTATAGAACGGTATTCACACTTCACAGTTCACACTTTCACAGTCTAATCTTATATTTCAGATCGTCTTAAGTTCATCTTCAGATACTGTGGATAGTGTGGATCGTTTTTATTGGCTGCGGCAAATCTGAAGATGAACTTAAGACAATCTTAAATATAAGATCTGACATTTGACTAAGATGTTTTAAAGCATGCTCCAGAACATTCTGGATGATTTTGGGTTGTCTTGTGCTATCCAGGTTCAAGAGCCAATCCAGATAAATTTGCATAGCTGCAGCATAACCATACACATAAAGAAAATTATTCAATCGCATTGTATACATGTATACGCGCATTTTCAAGATAATTTTCTTTACACATATGGTTAATGTTAATATGGTTATGGTTATACAGCTATACAAGTTTGTCCGGATAGATCCTAATTATGTAGTATGTATGTACCTAATACCTAATGTGATTATATCATTTATGTATATTATTTTGTAATTTATAGTGTCCTTAAAAACTAGAAGTATGGTTTGGGATTATTTTATTCGGACTGAGAATGGTGGCTTTTGTAAATTATGTGGACAGACCGTAAGGAGTGGTGGAAATACAACTAATTTAAAAAATCATATAAATAGAAAGCACGGAGATATCAGCATTACGAAGTCGAACAATGTACAGAATAAAAGGAAACAAGAAGAACAACACGACCATGTAATTTTTAATTATAAACAAAACACTTTAGTAAATTACGTCTTTATTATTTGTATTTGTTAATATTAATATATATATATATATATATATATATATATATATATTTTATATATATATAATATATAATATATACATTATATTGTTGCCCTCGTTCGCGCGTTCGCTGCTCACTCACTCGCGCACACACACTCGCGAACGCGGCGCGCAATCCCGTTGCCGGGAATAAGTACTCTCGGATGAAAGAGAACTGGTTTAATCAGCAAATATAGTTTTTACAATAGAGCTCGTGAACACGTCCGAACGGTCCAGCTGTTCAAGAACAAAATCCCACAGTCATTCAGAAAATCAATAAATCAATAATTAAATATGTCCCGTTGTCAAGGGACGCGCTTCGACTCGAAGCTTCCGCAGAGCGCAGCCAAGTTCAGCCCACGGGTAACGGGTGTCACAGCACGGGCGCAACACTGCCCTCCCTCTTCGAGATTGTCGTCCCGACAATCCAGAAGGGCAGCCTTTCAGCGGTCACATTTTCGGGACTTCGAGACGAATTCCTGCCTTACTCCGAGCTGCTGCTGCGGGTTACCGGGCTCTGTCCCTTGAGTCTTCTCCCTCGGAAGCGTTCGGTCCTCTCGACCTCCTCCTCCGCGAATCTCCTGTCTCGGCTCTTCCTGGGGGAAAGCTGGCCAGGCTCCCCCCTCGCCGGCTTCAGGACGACTCTTCTTGTACCGCTTCTTCCCAGCCCAACGTGGACCCCTTTCTGTTCCGGCGCTGAATCCTCTTGAATCTTCGGACATGGGGGGGGGAATACTTCCGTGGACCCTGCGTCTCGCAAGACTCCCCAGTCCCCGCCTCGGCATTCGCCCTTCGTCCCACGGGAAAACCACGGTCAAAAACCGTGGGCGAGGCGGTCTTCATTAAGGATTTCGGGCGTTCTTGTAGCCTCTAATGCCTTCGCCTAGGTCAAACGTTCCCTCTCTCTTTCTCTCCTTCTGCGAAAATAAACATAAAACGCAGTAACTCGAACAACAACAAAAAAAAAAAAAATTTAAACTAAATTTAATCTTTATCGGGCTCCGATCTACTCCATTTCCCTAATCAAATAAGGAGCCAGCCTGTCGGCATGAACTACCTTCTTCTTTCGAGAAGGTGACCTCTGGATGCAATAAACGACATCACTTAACTTCTTTACTACGGAGAAAGGCCCTTCCCAATTTCCTTGCAACTTCGGAGCCCTTCCCTTCTCCCTTCGAGGATTGAAAAACCAAACCTTTTGTCCCTGTTCAAAGAGGGTTTGTCTGGCACTACGGTCGTACCAGGTCTTTACCCGAGAAGACTTGACTTCTATCCGTCCCCTAACACCTGAATGAATTTCTTCAAGTTTTTTTCTCAAGCACCCAATATAATTCCCTACTGATTGAGACTTCTCAGGATTTGGTGGACTCCCTTGGAGCAAATCAAGAGGCAGCCTCAGGTCTCGGGCAAAATAAAGTTCTGCGGGAGTAACACCAGTAGACTCATGTTTGGATCGAATGTGCGGATCGAAAATTTCCGTCCCAAAAGATAATGACGAAATGATTTAATGGAATCTACAATAGCAAGAAGTTCCCGCCGGGTTACACAATAGTTACGCTCAGTTTTGCTAAGCACGCGACTAAAATAGGCAATTACTCTCTCCTCTCCTTCTTGCCTTTGCGAAAGAACTGCGCCGATGCCTACATTAGAGGCATCGGTATCTAAAACGAACTCCCCCTCCTCATTTGGAAAAATAAGAACCGGGGTAGCAGACAAGACCTGTTTCAATTTTTCAAAAGCATCCTGGCATTCCTTTCCCCAAACAAATTTAGAACAGTTTTCTGTAAGTGAGTACAAGGGTTTTGCTAATGAAGAAAACCCTTTCACAAATCTTCGGTAATACGAGGTAAATCCCAGGAAGCTTCGCAATTGCTTCCTATTATGTGGGACTGGCCAGTTACTCACCGCAGAAATTTTCTCAGGGTCCGTGGTAATACCCTCCGCCGAGACTATATGTCCCAAATACTTTACGCTCCTCCCGAAAAAAACACATTTTTTTGGATTTACCTTAAGGTTCACTTCCCGAAAACGTTGGAGAATTTTTTTTAAATTGTCCAACATCTCTGAAAAACTCTTTCCGAAAATAATCACATCGTCCAAATAAACCAAGCAAATTTTCCCCAAGAACTCCCTTAAAACTTTTCCCATTAAACGTTGAAATGTCGCGGGGGCATTACACAAACCAAAAAGCATTACGGTAAATTGCCACAGCCCGTTTCCGATGGAAAAAGCGGTTTTCTCACGATCTTCTGGGCGAACTTTTACCTGCCAGTACCCGCTTTTCAAGTCTAAAATGGAAAACCACGAGTTACCTGCGAGTTGATCGAAGATATCATCAATCCTTGGGAGCGGAAAGGAATCTTTCTTAGTAATGGCATTTACTCCCCTGTAATCTACACAAAATCTTATCGTCCCATCCTTCTTTCTCACTAAAACAACAGGCGAGACCCAAGGGCTTTGGGATTCCTCTATTACTCCCTTTTTCCTCATGTCCTCAATTATTTGATTCACTTCACCACGCATTCGGATTGGAACACGACGAGGGACCTGTTTTATTGGGGAGGAATTTTCCACATTTATGGCATGATAAATTTCATCGCAGTTGCCCGCAATAATTTCATCGGAAAACACATCCTGATATTCATTTAAAAAAGAAAAGAAAACGTTTTTCTGGGTTTCATCAAGGTTTACTGAATCCCTCTCGTAGAGTTCTTTTAAAAAGGGCAAAACTTTTTCAGAAGAGTTTACTACCCGAGAACAATCATAAATCCTTATTTTCTCTTTGAATTCTAGATTTCTCAAAGGAAACTCGAAAATATCTTTCAAATTTACTGTTTCGAGAAAATCTACTCCTAATAAGCACTCATCACTAATTTTCGCTACAAACATAGGCACCTTTAAAAGAAAATTTTCCGATCTGAACGTCTACAATAACCTTAGACTCGAATGGAACTCTCTCCCCAGTGGGATATCTTAAATCTTGATTTTCTACCTTAATCTTTTCTTTATTCCTATCAATCAATTCTTTACTGACAATCGAAATATCGGAACCCGTATCTATTTTAAAAGAGCAACGTTTTCCATCCAAAAAGCCATCATAACAAAAATCTTTCCTAACTAACTTATGATTAACAAAACGTTTGATAAACGGGGTATTATTTTCGCAGGTCGAACCCACCCCGCAGAGCTCGACTAATCCGCGTTTCCCTTCTCACCGGGACATTCATACCGGAAATGCCCCGTTTTCCCGCAGCTCCAGCACTCCTTATTCCAATTGGTGCCAAATCGGCCGCCTTGCCGATTTCCTTTTCCGACCTTCCCTCCCCCTTCCTCCTTTTTTTCCCCACTTCCTTCTTTATTTGCATTTTTCTTTTCATTAAAATTCTCTCTCTTTCTTTCAAAATTATCTCCTTGTATGATCTTAATCGCCTTAGCTCTCTCTACGGTTAACTTTAGGGAGGTTATCCCCTCCAGCTGGAGAGTCCTCCGAATAAAGCCATTTGAAAGTGCGGAAATGAATTGCGCGCAGGCGATTTTATCACGAACCGGAAAAGGGCATTCGGGGTACGCCAGACGAGCCAATCTTTCGAGATCTGATCCGAGCTCGGCGAGTTCCTCCCCAAATTTCTGTTTTCGGTTCGTGAATTGCGAATAATGGTTTTGTGAAAGAAGTCCCTCACCGAAACGCAACTCAAGTTTGGATTTTAATTCTGCGTAGTCAAGATTCTCTAAATCTTGAACATTTTCAAGAATTGAACGCGCTTTTCCTCTTAAACTAGAGGCTAATATAGCTGTTTTTGACGCGTCACTCCATTTATTCGTCCGAGCAATTAATTCGAATTGCGAGAGGAACTCACGCAACGGGATCGTCCCATCATACGTGTCGGGCTTTAATTTAATATACTCCGTTTCGCGTCGCGGTTCTCCCCCCTCGCGATTCACTACCGCGACCGCGCCACGCGACCCCGAATCTCCGTGAGCTCTATTTATAGAAGGACTTAGCTGTGCGCGTTCCTGACGCTGAGGCTCCGCATCCCGCTGCCGCAACAACGCTGCGTACTCCTCACGCATCTGGCGAATCTCCTGCATCATCGCCTGGAGCGTCACCACTTCCGCTGAGAGCTGAGGGGCGCTCGGGCCGGCTCGTTGAGTCTCCGCCTCGAACTGTGGGACTCTCGGCCTCGGAGTCCCCATGCGCGCTCTCTTTCTTAATGTGGGAGCTGCCGATGGCTCGGTACTCGTCATCGAGTTCCTCGTTCGTACGTCCGTCCTCGCTCGTCCGATCCCGGACGAGCCCCCAAAATGTTGCGCTCGTTCGCGCGTTCGCTGCTCACTCACTCGCGCACACACACTCGCGAACGCGGCGCGCAATCCCGTTGCCGGGAATAAGTACTCTCGGATGAAAGAGAACTGGTTTAATCAGCAAATATAGTTTTTACAATAGAGCTCGTGAACACGTCCGAACGGTCCAGCTGTTCAAAAACAAAATCCCACAGTCATTCAGAAAATCAATAAATCAATAATTAAATATGTCCCGTTGTCAAGGGACGCGCTTCGACTCGAAGCTTCCGCAGAGCGCAGCCAAGTTCAGCCCACGGGTAACGGGTGTCACAGCACGGGCGCAACAATATATATATAAATTTTAGAGAAAGAGAAAGGATTATGTTAACGATGACCAGGATGATCCTGATAAGGACGACCCTGCTTATTCTAATGATAGTATTGATATTGATACTATTAATAGTAATGATTCTGATAAGGATAAGAATAAGGATATAATATCAATACCATCTCCATCTCCATCATGTTCTTCCAGTTCTTCAAAATCTCTAAGCGTAAAAAAACTAAAAAATGAATCAATTGGAACAAAAACAGTAAAACTTTTTCAACCACGAATTGACAAAGCCCTACTAAATGTGAAAGCATTTGAAGGTAAGAAAATAAATTATTTTATATTATTTTTCTATTATTAGATAACATATAAACATATAATACTTTTCATTTCTTATAGTTTAGAATCTTTTTGCATGAAACTTTTGTAATTTGTAATATTTGTATTACAGAGGGAGGTGTAAGAAGTGGTAAAATAACGAACGGAATTATATACATGATCTCAAAAGACATTTTACCTTTCAATACAGTGGAGAAAGAAGGTTTCCTTTATTTAATGAACATAACTGCGCCTTTGTATAAAGTTCCATCAAGAAAAACAATAACAAAGTTAATAGAAGAAAAATATGATATTCTTTCAAATATAATAAAGACTAAGTTATCTAGTATTGATAACTTATGTCTCACAACAGATGTATGGACGGATGTTATCAATACTAAGAGCTATTTGGGAGTGACAGCACATTTTATTTTAAATGATAAACTGACCTCTGTAGTTATTGGTGTTAACGAACTGGATGAGCGGCATACTTCAGATTACCTTGGACAATGGTTGTTAAGGATATGTACTGAATGGCATATTGGAAAAGATAATGTTGTTGCCATCGTAACAGACAATGCAGCGAATATTGTGAAAGCTGTCAGTGATACATTTGGGAAAGATAAACATTTAGGTTGTTTTGCTCACACACTAAACTTAGTCGCAACATCATTATTAAAACACAATAATGAAGTTAATGCTTTATGTGCAAAAGTAAAAGCACTAATCACGTTTTTCAAGCATTCTGTTATTGCTGCAGACGAATTACGGAAATATAACACGAAGAAATTAATTCAATCTGTTCCCACACGATGGAATTCTACATATTACATGTTGGAACGATTTATCGAATTATCAGAAAACATCACTATAATATTATTGAAATTTCCCAAAGCACCTCCAATGCTATCAGCCTTAGAATTACAGCTTGCCAAAGAAGTTATTCAAGTTTTGGCTCCTATCGAAGCTGTTACAAAGGAAATATGTGGCGAACAGTATGTTACGAGTAGCAAAATAATCCCACTAATCAACTGCTTAAAAAGAAAAGTGAATATTTTAAAAGATGAATTGACATCAAGTACAGCCATACAGTTGCTTGAATCTCTTTCTGTCAACATTAACATGCGATTTGGAGATATAGAAAATAACACTATGTTAGCTGTATCAACTCTTCTAGATCCTCGATTCAAACGATTGCATTTTAATAATCAAGATGCCTGCTTACAAACTATAAATAAGATAGTCCGGCAAATGGAAAATGTAAATAACGATATGTTCAAAGAAAATAATACAACAGAAAATGCAGTAATGGACAATCAAAAGAACTCTTTGTGGTCATATCATAATGAACTTGCTTATATGGAGCAATTAAACTGCAATGATACTGAGGATATGCCGACTGACTTCAAACATTACCTAAACCAACCAATTATTGGGTTACATGAAGATCCAATTCACTATTGGCTTTATAGTTGTAAGACAATGTATCCATCTCTTCATGTCATTGCAAAAAAATACTTATTAATTGTAGCTACGTTTGTTCCATCTGAACGTTTGTTCTCGAAAACTGGAAATATTGTTACGGAAAAACGAAACAAATTATCGTCTGAACATTTACAGTGTATGCTATTCTTAAACTCCTTATCTATGCATGAGTGGAAAATTGAATAAAAATGTTTTAAATAAAAATTCTTATTTTTTCCTTTTTTTAATATCTTTACAGTTACACAATTATTACCGAAACTCTTGACAGTTGACACTTGACACCCTGAAGTCTGAAGGCCTGAATTGTTATGATGCAAACTTCTGAATTCTGATTTTTATTTTTAAATCATATATCACTTTTATATAATTTATATCAACTTAGGACTTAGGACGGACACTTAGGCTGATATTTTATATCGTACGAAAAATATTTTAAGCATGTTAATTGACTGCAAGACGTGCAAGATAGAAGTTCTCGAGTTTCTAGAAGTCTTCTATCTTATAGCCAATCAATACGTTTAAAAAATTTGTCATATGACAAATAAAATATTACGCCCTAAAATATGTTAAAAATTTAAATACTTCGCTCATTACATGCAATTTTCGGATCGATTCTTAAGAAATCGATTCTTCTAGTCCGATTTTATTAGTGAATCGATCCTTAAGAGATCGATTCTTTTAGTCCGATTTTATTAGTGAATCGATTCTGGTCATTCCGATTCAAGATCGATTCAAAAATCGATTTTGTTAAAAAAATCGCCCATTAGTCCGAACACTGTGGCTAGGGAGATTACCAGCTCAGATGCAGGTCATCTTAGCAACACGTCAAGAAGATCGATTGGAAGACGTCGCAGAACAAGCCGACCGCATACACGAGGTCAACGACCGCGCAGTCGTCGCAGCAGTAGAGGCAACCTCCACAGAGAAAACGACTCTACAAGCACAAATCGAGGCGCTAACGAAACAGGTGGCAGCGCTAACAACACAGTTCTCACAGGAAAGAAAACGATGGAGAGCGGACCGATCCCGCAGCCGCAGCCGCAGCCGCAGCCGCAACCGTGGCCACACCAAGGGTTTCACGGTGGAACACTGTTACTACCACCGTACTTTTAAAGATAAAGCACGAAAATGCGAGAAACCGTGCACCTACAAGGCGATCAAACCGGCCAAGCCGGAAAACACGGAGGGCAGTTGCTGATGGCGGCCAACAACGATAGCCCACGACCATGCCGCCTCTTCCTGACGGACAAAAAGACAAAGACACGATACCTAATAGACACCGGGTCGGATATAAGCGTTTACCCACACCAGCGAGGAAGAAGGAATCAAAAGGAAAAATACGAACTCTACGCAGCCAACGGATCTGCAATAGCGACCTACGGGAGCACAAACCTCCAGCCCGATTTAGGACTTAGACGAGATTTTCCGTGGAGATTCATCATCGCGGACGTCACGACGTCAATCATAGGCTCCGATTTCCTGGCATACTACCATTTATTACCAGACGTCAGAAGAGGATGCCTGGTCGACGGGCAGACAGGCCTGCGAGCGAAGGGGCGCACCCAAGAACAGCACACTTCTTCGATAAAAGCAATCAACGAGGAGTCGCCCTACCACCACATATTAAAAGAGTTTCCCGACATCACACGGCAATCGGGAACAGCGAAGTGCTCGCACAATACCGTACATTACATAAACACCACGCCAGGCCCGCCGGAGGCCTGCCGACCGAGACGCCTGGCACCAGACAAGTTGAAAGCAGCAAAAATAGAGTTCGAACTACTACTACGAGAAGGAATAATCCGGCCTTCAAAGAGCCCATGGGCATCACCACTACATATGGTCCCCAAGAAAGCGGACCAATGGAGAGCGTGCGGAGACTACCGCCCTGTAAATAGGCGAACCAAGCCGGACATGTATCCAATTTCACATATCGAGGACTTCTCACACTCACTACATGGAAAAACCATTTTCTCAACGATAGATTTGGTCAGAGCATACAACCAGATCCCAGTCAACCCAGAAGACATACCGAAGACGGCCATAATCACACCATTCGGCCTATTCGAATACGTCTACATGCCATTCGGCCTGAGAAACGCCGCACAGACATTTCAACGATTCATCAACGAGGTACTAAGAGGGCTAGACTTTTGCTACGCCTACATCGACGATATTTTAATAGCTTCCGCCAACGAAGAAGAACACAAACGCCACCTGAGAGAGGTATTCCGGCGCCTACAGCAGTACGGAATACGATTGAACCCAGCCAAGTGCATTTTCGGGATGCCAGAGGTAAAATTCCTGGGATACCTCGTCTCAGGAAGCGGAACACGACCGTTACCAGAAAAAGTAGAAGCGATACAGAGCTTCCGGAAGCCGGAGACTATAAAACAATTCCGACGATTCCTCGGCACAATCAACTTCTATCGCCGTTTTG
>NW_027270285.1:0-8998 GCF_030848805.1 Temnothorax longispinosus | reverse complement strand
CACTCATGTGTAAAAACAAGGTGAAGCATTGCGCATATGGCGGCAGCTTTGGCGGTTGAACCAATCAGGAGGCGACCCATTTTGTTGCGCTCACTTTAAGGTGAAGTTCGCTTATAAGAAATAAAAATGTGTGAATCATGTAAAATTTTAGATAAAACCTTAAATAAATAAATAAACTAATGACAATTAAACTTACATTTATTAGTTTATTTATTAAACTTCTGTTTTAATTCTGTTCTAGTTTGGTTACGTAATTTGATTAGAGTCAATTAACCGCACGTCCACAGTGTAGATTCTGAATTATAGTGTGAGGAAGAAGGGTTGAAACCTCGGTTGAAACGCAATTTACTTAAATAATAATAAAAAGACATGTAACGAAAAAATAAATATTTTATTCAAACAGAATAAAATTAGGTAACGTTTTTATACTGTATACGAATTCAAATGATTCTTGAAATTTACCGCTGTTTATGTTTAAATTTTCTTCTTCTCGGTGGCAAGCTTCGAGCCATTTTTCTTTTAATTCGCGATTTTGCGGAAATGGAAAGAACTTGATGTCTTTCGTTTCGTAGCTCCACCGGAACGACTTTTGCAATTTCTCACACAACAAGTCGACATGATTCCTAGATGATCATAATACAACGCACATAATACGACGCATAATACATAATACATAATACATAATACGACGCGAATTAATTATTTTAAAAAACTGTAAAGAATTTATTGCGAAAAATATTACCTCAGCCAGGATTTGAACCTGGAACCTCCCTCATTTCGTGAAGAGCGTCTGAGGTAATATTTTTCGCAATAAATTCTTTAATTTTTTAAAATAATTAAAAACACATTTTTTTTAATGTTAAAAAAACGTTTTTTTACAATGTTAAAATAAATACAGCAAAAATAAGAATTTAATTGCCAGTGAATAATGAAAAAATCAATAAAATAAATACTTTTTTAATAAGAAAAAAAGAATCTGTTCTATTAATTTAAACGTTTTTTAAATATTTTTTTTATTACTAAAATGTTTTTAAAAACGTTGAAAAATATTTTTTTGCTACTTGGGTTATTTAGCAAATATCAACCAATATAAATGCTCTCAACATTAATTATATTTACTACTTACTGCGTATGTTTTATTAAAGTCGCAAAAGTTGAACACAAAATATTTCCCGCACAACAGACGCACGCGACGGATAACGGACGTAACGGACTACGAATTGATGGAAGCAGCCATATTGCTTTTCTCGCAAAAAAGGTCGCGCGCTGATTGGTGTCAAAAACTGAACGAGGCGCATCAACATCGGGAATGCTTCACCTGTCTATACCATGCGCACACTTACGCAACGCCAGAACACGCAAGAGTGTGAAGACTGCGCGGGAGGCGTGAGTGGCGTCGATGCGCGAGACTCGTCGCGTAAACGTCCCCCCCCCCCCCCCCCCCCCCCCCCCCCCCCCACGTCGGCAATAAGAAAGAGAAGGGTATATTTTTTTTAATTTTCGTCTCCTTCGCTCTTGCAGAATTCAAGTCGCGCGACGCCTTCCGTAGGTTAAAGCGTGCAAGCTACGGAAGGCGTCGCGCGACTTGAATTCTGCGCGAAGGATTGGTTGCCCGAACACCGACAGGGCGCGTGACTTGTGTGCGTACGCGACGGAGGCCGATCTCGCGCAGTCACGCCACTCACGCCTCACGCGCAGTCTTCACCACGGTCTTACATACAGGTCTGGAAACTCGCTCAATTTTCTGTGGTGGGGGTAGGTCGCTTATTGAGGCAACCTTTAATTCGCTTTACCGCCACGAGCGTCGTTACGAACGAGTAATGCCGACAAACATAACCAACAAATCAAGCATTGTCACGGTCACAGTCAGGCTGTAGTGCATTGTCTCCATTCCCGAGAATTCCATCGCAAGACGTACGTGTGCCCGAGGAACGGCATAAAGCTCGCGTCCGCCGACAGTGACGTGAAGTTTGGCAGAGTGAGCGGCGATCGCGAAAAGTTCTTTAAAGCGGAGGAGCGCACGGTCGGTGATTTTGCTTCCTCCTGATTCGGACTCGAACCAGCAACGTCGACGTGCTAAATCGCGAACGCAAAACGCAAAGACCGATATGTGCTCAAAGTGCGTGCCACCTCGAGCAAACGCGACGGTAGAAACAGAGTGATTGCGCTCGAGGCGGACGCCGCGGTGGTGGTGACGATTCTCGACACGAACGATCTCAATCCGCTGTTTTATCCGATCGAGTACGAGACCACCGTGACAAAGGACACGCCTTTGCATCGCAGCATACTCAGGGTAATCGCCGAGGACGCCGATCTCGGCAGAAACGGCGAGATTTACTATAGCTTTGCCGAGGAGACCGATCAATTATTTGGCGATGACAAAGCCGTGTGCTGTGCCGACATGCAAAAACGGGCAATAGAGGCGACAAATCTAATCGATCTGTGTTTCGCGTGCCTAAAGATGTCGAGCGATTAAGACAATGGGTAGCAGCTATTCCCGGGATCGTCAAACTGAAGCCAACGCACGTTATATGTGACAAGCATTTCGAAGACCAGCATATTATTCGTGAATGGATCAAACGAGATGGGAGCGGTCGCATCATTGCACAGGTTTGTTAATAATATAAATTTTATGACTGTTACGGAATGCGTTCATGAATTTCTCACACAAACATTCGACACTAGTGCACGTGAGCTGAGAAGTGGTGTACACGTGATCCTAATATTCTGGCAGCGCTCTGTGACATTCTTAAGGCCTTGGCACATAGAAAAATTTAAGCAGTAAAACTCAAGCAGTAAGCAAATCAGCCAATCACAGTCAAGAACTTAAGGCACGGCCCTAAGCGGTAGCGAATCCATACTGTTGATTTCTTACTGCTTAAGTTTTACTGCTTAAGTTTTTCTATGTGCCAAGGCCCTTAGACCCGGCTTATTCGTCGTAAATACTGCGGAAGGCCTTTCGATTCTCGACATACCAGAATTATCACGCATGTTTCGCGTGCGTGCCACAGTTCGCGAACCGATTGGTCGCTAAATTCCCAATGCTCCGAAAAGCTATCGATCTCGCGCGTAACAGTCAGTCTGACAACGGAGCGCTCCGACGCTAGTCGTACGTTCAGCTCAATTACTGAGTAAAGTTACTGAGTAAACATAAATTCGGAAACAACGACTAATATGTGAAAGCGCAAATAATATCACATTTTCTTTCATATTACAGGCCCCATATAAGTATCCGCAGCTTAGTAAGCTTGCTGTACCAACAAAATTGTTACACGATGTCACAAACAATGAAGCCGTTGACTCGTTGGCCGAATCGTCTTCACATTTAGTGAGCTCTGTTATCAACTCTGTAGACACCCCTCACGTACAAGGTATGTGTTACATGGCTAAAGCAAATATAATGAGTATATATAGTCATTTAATTATATATTTTATATTTTGTTTTTGTATACAGATGTCTCATACATTCAGTTGCCTATTTCGGAAGATGGACAATCGCTTACAGCAATGGAAGAAGCTGATACAATAATGATTCCAACGTCAGATCCGCACACTGAAATTTCTTCTGCGCAAGTCAACATCTCGAGCACATCTATTATAGATACCCCTTACGTACAAGGTATGTGTTACATGGCTAAAACAAATATAATGAGTATATAGTCAGTTAATTATATATTTTATATTTTGTTTTTGTATACAGATGTCTCATACATTCAATTGCCTAATATTTCGGAAGATGGACAATCGCTTATAGCAATGGAAGAAGCTGATACAATAATGATTCCACCGTCAGATCCGCACACTGAAATTTCTTCTGCGCCATTGTCCAAACTTCAAACACAGGACAAACTTTTTTTACATTTATTTACATTTTTTACATTTATTTATTTTTTACCTCATCCGCCACATTGAAGCGTGCTTTGCGAAGTATTGCTCTTGCATCGACGTTTTTGACTTACCTGTCGATGAAGTACTTACTACCTATACATTTTCTTTTCCTTGCACGAACATGCCTCCGAAATCCTCTCATATGTAATAGTTTATTATATTAGATTACGTATGCGACAATACGCTTTTCAGAAAATCAAAAAATGCAAAAAACAATTTGTACAGAAAAAAAAATTGTCGAAATTGACAAACCAATAAAGCATTTCTTATATAAAAGTACTTTTTTACTCCCTTAAAATAATAAAATAAGTATATTTTCCTTTATGCAGTTTTCACAGTATTTGAAAAACAGGTTTTATTAAAGAATCAATCGTCGTTACTTACCCTCACTTGCAAACAAGACTATATCATTTTGCAAATGTCATATTTTACATTTAAAATACATTAATATATTATTACATTATAAATTATTATTATATTAATATATTATAACATTATAGATTATTAATACATTAATTATTTTACATTTTACATTTCCTAAATTGGAAGTTTGTATTATAAAAATAGTAGTCAAGAGACACGGTAATGTCTCACACCAAGTGGCATTACCTTCCCGAAGTGCCTCTCGTGGCGGCAAAGCGAATTACAAGTTGCTTCAATAAGCGACCTACCCCCTCCAGTGGAGTTTCCAGACCTGTATGTAAGACCGTGGTCTTCACACTCTTGCGTGTCTGGCCACGGTCTTACATACAGGTCTGGAAACTCCACTGGAGGGGGTAGGGAGGTCGCTTAGTGAAGCAACTTGTAATTCGCTTTGCCGCCACGAGAGGCACTTCGGGAAGGTAATGCCACTTGGTGTGAGACATTACCGTGTCTCTTGACTACTATTTTTATAATACAAACTTCCAATTAGGAAATGTAAATGTAAATAATTAATGTATTACTAATCTATAATGTTATAATATATTAATATAATAATAATTTATATGTAATAATATATTAATGTATTTTAAATGTAAAATATGACATTTGCAAATGATATAGTCTTGTTTGCAAGTGAGGGTAAGTAACGACGATTGATTCTTTAATAAAACCTGTTTTTCAAATACTGTGAAAACTGCATAAAGGAAATATACTTATTTTATTATTTTAAGGGAGTAAAAAAGTACTTTTATATAAGAAATGCTTTATTGGGTTTGTCAATTTCGACAATTTTTTTTTCTGTACAAATTGTTTTTGCATTTTTTGATTTTCTTGAAAAGCGTATTGTCGCATACGTAATCTAATATAATAAACTATTACATATGAGAGGATTTCGGAGGCATGTTCTTGCAAGGAAAAGAAAATGTATAGGTAGTAAGTACTTCATCGACAGTTAAGTCAAAAACGTCGAATGCAAGAGCAATACTTCGCAAAGCACGCTTCAATGTGGCGGATGAGGGGTAAAAATAAATAAATGTAAAAAATGTAAATAAATGTAAAAAAGTTTGTCCTGTGTTTGAAGTTTGGACAATGGCGCAGAAGAAATTTCAGTGTGCGGATCTGACGGTGGAATCATTATTGTATCAGCTTCTTCCATTGCTATAAGCGATTGTCCATCTTCCGAAATATTAGGCAATTGAATGTATGAGACATCTGTATACAAAAACAAAATATAAAATATATAATTAACTGACTATATATACTCATTATATTTGTTTTAGCCATGTAACACATACCTTGTACGTAAGGGGTATCTATAATAGATGTGCTCGAGATGTTGACTTGCGCAGAAGAAATTTCAGTGTGCGGATCTGACGTTGGAATCATTATTGTATCAGCTTCTTCCATTGCTGTAAGCGATTGTCCATCTTCCGAAATAGGCAACTGAATGTATGAGACATCTGTATACAAAAACAAAATATAAAATATATAATTAAATGACTATATATACTCATTATATTTGCTTTAGCCATGTAACACATACCTTGTACGTGAGGGGTGTCTACAGAGTTGATAACAGAGCTCACTAAATGTGAAGACGATTCGGCCAACGAGTCAACGGCTTCATTGTTTGTGACATCGTGTAACAATTTTGTTGGTACAGCAAGCTTACTAAGCTGCGGATACTTATATGGGGCCTGTAATATGAAAGAAAATGTGATATTATTGCGCTTTCACATATTAGTCGTTGTTTCCGAATTTATGTTTACTCAGTAACTTTACTCAGTAATTGAGCTGAACGTACGACTAGCGTCGGAGCGCTCCGTTGTCAGACTGACTGTTACGCGCGAGATCGATAGCTTTTCGGAGCATTGGGAATTTAGCGACCAATCGGTTCGCGAACTGTGGCACGCACGCGAAACATGCGTGATAATTTCTGGTATGTCGAGAATCGAAAGGCCTTCCGCAGTATTTACGACGAATAAGCCGGGTCTAAGGGCCTTGGCACATAGAAAAACTTAAGCAGTAAAACTTAAGCAGTAAGAAATCAACAGTATGGATTCGCTACCGCTTAGGGCCGTGCCTTAAGTTCTGACTGTGATTGGCTGATTTGCTTACTGCTTGAGTTTTAACTGCTTAAATTTTTTCTATGTGCCAAGGCCTTAAGAATGTCACAGAGCGCTGCCAGAATATTAGGATCACGTGTACACCACTTCTCAGCTCACGTGCACTAGTGTCGAATGTTTGTGTGAGAAATTCATGAACGCATTCCGTAACAGTCATAAAATTTATATTATTAACAAACCTGTGCAATGATGCGACCGCTCCCATCTCGTTTGATCCATTCACGAATAATATGCTGGTCTTCGAAATGCTTGTCACATATAACGTGCGTTGGCTTCAGTTTGACGATCCCGGGAATAGCTGCTACCCATTGTCTTAATCGCTCGACATCTTTAGGCACGCGAAACACAGATCGATTAGATTTGTCGCCTCTATTGCCCGTTTTGCATGTCGGCACAGCACACGGCTTTGTCATCGCCAAATAATTGATCGGTCTCCTCGGCAAAGCTATAGTAAATCTCGCCGTTTCTGCCGAGATCGGCGTCCTCGGCGATTACCCTGAGTATGCTGCGATGCAAAGGCGTGTCCTTTGTCACAGTGGTCTCGTACTCGATCGGATAAAACAGCGGATTGAGATCGTTCGTGTCGAGAATCGTCACCACCACCGCGGCGTCCGCCTCGAGCGCAATCACTCTGTTTCTACCGTCGCGTTTGCTCGAGGTGGCACGCACTTTGAGCACATATCGGTCTTTGCGTTTTGCGTTCGCGATTTAGCACGTCGACGTTGCTGGTTCGAGTCCGAATCAGGAGGAAGCAAAAATCACCGACCGTGCGCTCCTCCGCTTTAAAGAACTTTTCGCGATCGCCGCTCACTCTGCCAAACTTCACGTCACTGTCGGCGGACGCGAGCTTTATGCCGTTCCTCGGGCACAACGTACGTCTTGCCGATGGAATTCTCGGGAATGGAGACAATGCACTACAGCCTGACTGTGACCGTGACAATGCTTGATTTGTTGGTTATGTTTGTCGGCATTACTCGTTCGTAACGACGCTCGTGGCGGTAAAGCGAATTAAAGGTTGCCTCAATAAGCTACCTACCCCCACCACAGAAATCGAGTTTCCAGACCTGTATGTAAGACCGTGGTTCTGGCCTCTTGCGTGAGTGTGCGTAAGTGAACGGTGGTGAACAGTCGGGCGCACGCCAAGCGCAGCGACGTCTCCCCGGTCATCCTTCGTGTTTCTCCGCGAGAGTGTGTGTCCATTTGGGTCATCGTCGGCGTGTTTTTGTCGGAGTGTACCCGGGGCGCCCGTCACGGCCGTTGGCGCGCACCAACGTCGTCATCGTCGTTGTAGGCTGCGTTCGGGAGCGCGCTATTAGCGCTATTGCATCATTCTATCTTTATCGCTCACGTGTGTCGAACAAGGATAGAAACAGCAAATAGCGCGCGCTCTCCCCGAACGTGGGATGAATACGCTTTTTTTTTTCAATATTCAATATCTAGAAAATAAGCAACTATAATAAAAAATATGTAAGAAGCAAAGTTGTAGGGCTTCTAAAAATGTATTTGATAATAATAATAGTTAAAACAAAAACACCTTTTTAAACCACTTGTTACAAGTCCATATAATAACGTAATAATAACATGTTATTAATGCTGCTTGTTATTAACGAAACTTTTGGTTTCCTCTCTTCTTTAATGAATGTTATTATTTAAAATTATGTAAACTTGAAAAAAAATAACTTATGGCATATATAATATTAGTGTATTATGAAGATGGATCTTACTTTTAATCTAATAAGAGATTTAACGCATCCGGATGCAATTCTAGTTTGTTCTTTGGAAGAATTTTCCTTTTTTCTGACATCACCGGATCTGAAGTAATGAGAAGCATATGTATAACATCTTCATTTGTTGTAATTCTGGATCGTTTCCGTGAATGATGTAAACGTATACTTCTATAATTTTTATGTCGTGCTCACTATAAAATACAAACTTGTAAGATAAGATGTTTTATCCGAAAAATTATACACACCACAATACAAATACGTTTATCTATTTTGTATCTATTTATATAAACGTTGCGCATTTATGCTTATTTACGCGCGCACGCTTATTGTTTGCAAATGAGTAGCAAATTACTTGATTTGGAAAAACCGTATGGCATTTTATGGCAAAGTTATCACCTGATAATTAATCTACAATGTGTACTCTTCCGAAATTGATCGATTTCAAGTGGTTCTAATAGGTTCCAAAGACTGTACGTTAATTTTAATGTTAAAAATTGGTCTAAACAGAGTTTTAAAGAGATATTGTTTAAATTATTGTTCAGTAAGGTAAACAAATTTTATCTGTGTATCTCACATATTTAATAATAGTATTTTTGATAGGAATAGAGTTTTTTAGATTGTGTACTGTTTAGTTGTATTTTTTCTTGAAATATTTAGCAACGAAACAGAGATATGTAATACACATAAAAAGTTTGATAATACGTTCATGTTTACGTTTCTGTACAAGTACGAAATAAACGTGCTTATATTATTTCGGATCCTAATATGAAGATTCAGTTTATATATAAGTTAGAAATTATATTTATTTCTTTTTATTGTATTAGTCGCAATTTC
>NW_027270284.1:0-9001 GCF_030848805.1 Temnothorax longispinosus | reverse complement strand
GATAGTGCCGATAAAAATACAGTCACTGAATATTTAAACAAAATTTATGTTAAAAGTTGACTTGAAATGTGGTTTATAGATGAATATTTTTAATGGCGACTTTCAAGGAATTATTTGGCAACGCTGCAAGCTGTGCGCTCATGTCACACTTCAGTTCATCACATATACGGTTTATTATCAACTTTTATTTTCACAAATTGTCCCTTATTTTTGCCCACATTACTCCTCACTTTATGTTTCTTATCACTCATTATTATTATAAAATCTCTCTTTAATAAAAAGAAAATGTCACAATATTCTTTGATTAATGAAATTGACACTTACATTGACACTTTTGTTATCAACTTCACATTTTACAATCGGCGCCCTGAAAAGTGCAGCGTTGCTATATTGTTCTGACAGTAAAATTTACCGAAAAATGAAAAATTTCTAAATACACATAATATTTTCATTTTTTTCTTATAATTAAACATAATAATCAATTATAACTTGATTTTATATAAGTTTAATGCAATATACAAGAGTTTGCTGAGCCCCTGCTTAAGCGCCTACAAAATACGCTCCTCCGTGAAAGGAATACCTTAAACTAGAAAGAAATATAATATGAGTGTAATGAAATACATGCCGTCAATTGAAAACACGGATCAAACGACACGTTCAATTTTAACAAAACAATTCACAATTAATGTGCACATTTCCGTTCATAATTAGGTACATATAAAATGTTTAAAATGAATGTTTTAATGTATTTCACTTTCGTTCGACGATTTCGATTAGCCATTACATGCGATAAGGTGGTAACAACACATGTTGGCGAGTTTTTACTACATAATTTTCAACTTTTAACAATAACTTTTTTTTCAACACAAATTAGAGCTCGTGGCTGTCGTTTCTCTCATATTCCAATCTTAATCCGATAATTTTATGAGCCATCTGATAATTCTATGAATTACGATCCACTTTGAAGCGAATTATTATTTATACATTCTAAAGAAAAATTAAAGTATCTTTTAAACTTTAAACTGTGCTTGTAGTAATGTATATGATTTCTTTTTCGAAGAAGTATGTCGTGTTAACGTGTAATAAACATGTATACGTAATATTGCTGTTCCTACACAAGAATGCATGTGTAAATATATTATAGGGTGTAACAAAATAATGGGAACATACTTTGTGTGCTTGTAGGGGGGGTTGAGAATAAAAAAGGCAATTTCACTGCCGTGTAGCATGAAAACGAGACTTCAGCGGACATGCATTCCTATACTCAAATTACTTATATCAACTTTCCCTACAAGCACACGTCTCTCTCCCCCCATCTTTTTGTTACACCCTGTATAAATATCACAATATGTCTCTATATCTAACATCGACAAAAAATATAAAACATAATATACATATATAAATATATATATTTAGATATATTTATATAAATAATATATATACGTGATACGTGTGTGTGTGTGTGTGCGTGCGTGCGTGCGTGCGTGGCCGGTGCGTGAGTGCGTGGGTGCGTGCGCGCGAGCATGTTTTCAAATTGAATTAGTACGCAATTTGGTTAGTGAGTACTAACACGTGCTACTACCTGATGGTGAGTGAATGCATTTTGCTATATTCATAACACTAATTTATTCATTTATTTCAATTGTAATAATTATTTACGTTTTATATACGAATGTGTCGAAAATAGTAAAAAAAGAGATCCCTAAAAAATATTTATGCATTAATATTATAGTCCCCAGAAATAAATTCAACGAGTAATATTATTATTTCTTCGCTTTTCAGAGTATCATTTTTCTCGGACAAAACCTTGTATAAAGATATTTCATCTTATATTTTCGATTATTTTTACACAAGGAAATATATCTCTTTCTACTGTTTATATATAGTAGATGCAATAGAGGAATAATTGTGATTTATATATTAGTGTCGCTTAACTAAATGTAAGTTTACTATTAGTTTTTGTTACATTTATTTCATAATTTATTGTATGTACTGAATCAGATATCATAAGACGTCGTATAAATTACATGAGTATATAAATATGTAGGAAAAAACGGATAGGCTTTCTTTTGCTCATCTAAATTATTTCAGTATGCTGTTATATAGTCATGATCCAAAGAAGTGGTTGAAGAAACCCTAAGAGTTTTACTGATTTTATGCATGTCAACAATATCATTATCATAAGTTTTAGGAGCCGGCCTATCAAGAACTTTGGGAGTTTGTAATAAACAAGTGCTATCTCTGAAGTAGACAATTTGCATTATCTGAGCATTTGATTTGCGCATAAACCAATAACCACTTGAATGCAGACTCAAACTGCTCGGCGGTCGGGTTGTTGTTGTGTCCACCGCGATCGATCTAATAGCTGAGAAGAAGAGCTCGACGTGATCTTGAGAGAGTTTGTATGTCAGCAAATACTCTAAGAGTGCAGTTTCTGACGTTGACCATTTATCGAATGTAGCAACAACATTTTCTAAGGCCCTCATGATACCAAAAAAATTTATTCTTCGTTTTGACTCAAAAATCGGTTTATTACCATCTTTAAGTGTACTGATGAAAGTCTTGTATAACTGAATATTTGATCGGATTTTAGCTACGTTGTTTCTATTTATGGATTGTTTACTGGAAACTTTAGCCACTTTTTGTCGAGAATTCAGATCAAAACAATTATTCATAATGAGACAAAATTTTTCTGTGGCTTCAGATTCAACAAATTCGGGATGTTTTACATCACATCTAAGAAAATGGAGCGTGTGAGCTGTACTCGCGCTGAATGTCTGTGTTGCTAATTTAACTTTCATCTTTTCCTGGGCCTAGTTTAAATGACGTTTTCTAATTTTTGTGGCTGCATGTAGTCCGTACTTTTCTTACAAGGGCCTGAAAACATTTCCATTCTATAGCATTTCCTTCACTATCGTACTGAACTTTTCTTGTAGCTAACGCATTCCGAACTAGTTTAATTATCATGGCAGGCATTAATTATTAAAAAAATAGGCTCTTTGGTAACAGGATGCGAAAAATGCATGCTCGCTTTTTCTGTAAAATTAAATTCTGCACCTAGCTTCTTAGCCATCTTTACATTACTCTGTGCTCCATCGAATGTCAGTGAAACTACGTTGATTCCAATATCATGCAAACTCGTTAAACATTGTGATACAAGCCATGCTCTTTCTTCTCCATTTAAACTATTAATAAAATAATAGCCCATAGGAATTTTCCAATGCTCATTTAAACAAACAATCATCACTATCATGGCTTGCGTTGCCATTACAGTGCATTTCTTTTTATCGCTACTATCATTAGCATCGCTAACAAAACCGGTAATTTTGTTCCATTCCATCGTAAGTGCCTTCTAATGGCCATATCATCAACTGTAACACTACATAATAAAGTTTTTTTCTTTTTCTGAGCTAGTAGCAGCTTTCCTTCAAGTACTTGCAATGCTGGTTTAGATAATCCTGGTCTACTATCAACAGACGTAAACCATTTTCGAACAGTGGAAGGATGAGGTAGAGAGAGAGAGAGAGAGAAAATACTTTTCGTATATATGCATAAGCCTTTGGTGACAAAAATAGAAGAGTTGATGCAAAAGTTCGTAGTTGTAATGTGAATTCTAAGATTTTTTTTTTCTTTGAAATGATTTGTTTAAACAAGGCCTCAACTACGGGATCCATCGTAGACTAAAGGAAATAAATAATATATAATAAATTAATTTCTAAGTAAATGAAAAATGCAGTAAAATTGATCTATGCTATGTCGCACCAAGATTTAACCAAAGCTGACATTGCAGATTCCTCCTTTCATAAATATAGAGTCCAATGCAAATAATCGCAGTATAGAAAATTTTTTAATAAAATGAAATAAAATTTGATAATAGTATTTTAAATAAAATTACAATTGCTGTATGTATAATTACGACATAAGCGAAGATTTATTAAATTCGATGATTAATTTACTAATTTATTTGCTGTGTTTATTTAAGAAAAATGAAAATAATAAACTTACAGTATGTACATTTACAAAATCTAATCTAATATAATCTAATAATTAATCACAATAATTGAAGATCGACGAATATGTGACGCACAGTTCACATGAGCAGGAGATTGTAAAATTCAATAATTATTATTAGGCACCAAGATCTGCCGCAGATTACTGCAAGACCGACATTGATTATTCTCATATTTATATCTCATATTTATATAATTAATGTACTAATTTATTCATTGCGTTCATTAACAGCATCCTCTATATCACTTACGTGTAAGAGTTTTATATCATCTTCCATTATTAAATTCTTCTTAAATAAATGTTTTGTCAACAATTTCAAGCTCGAAACCTTCTGTTTCAACCATCGAACTTTACGCTGTAAGCACTCAATCTTTTTTTCTTTATTTAATAGCTCTTGTTTTGCAGCGTTCCACAAAGCTTTTCCTCGCATTGATGACTCGGAAAGTTCTTCTCATGTAAGATCAGTTAGTCGAATCTTTTTTGCAGCAATAACTTCAGTCAGTGGTGGTTCTTGTTTCCGCCTATAAAACATTATACATACATATTTACAAAATCATATATTATTTAACTCTAATACTACATAAACAAAAATATTCAAAAACTTAAAATAAAATACATAATATACTTACTTATTTGATGTGGCTAACTCTTCAATACTTGATCGCAATGCTGGTTCATTGGTTGGGATATTACTGGTTTGTATAGAAGAAAATTCTGTCGTGTTCAGAATATTTATTGGAGCACTTATATCAAGATTTATAGTTGGTTTAGTCCCTGGTTTCAGAAACCTTCTTCCATTGACTAGCCCATAACGAAGACATTCAGTGTCAAAATGTCTCGAACAATGGTTGTGGCTTTTCCTATGACTTCTTCCGATTTTCCGATAATATCTGGCCATTGTTGTCGAGCGATAAAGTTTGACGGAAATCTACAATAAAAAAATAACCCAAAATTCACAAAAGTGTCACATGCGTGATACATAACCTAATCTAATAATTGTTTAATCTAATAATATTTGTAGTTACAAACTATTATTATATACTCACCGATGAAACGACAAATCTTGCGATTTGTCTGATCTCTTTTTGCAGATGAAACACGTGAACACCATATAAAGAATGTTTTTTCAGAATTAATGTACGACGTCAATTGACGATAAACACACTCTTTATAAAGAAATGGGTTGGTTCATCATCTTTGCAATACGTTTCTTACATCCTCTGGGTGGGGATAAAAGCGACCAATAGAAGCATTAGAAAAAGAGAGCAATTGCTTCTACCTTGTTCCCTCTTTGTCTAATTCTCCGGACACTTTTTGAAGGCTTTTTTATGTAGTGATCGCGCAGTCCATACTTATATGTCGATGGTTGTGACGTGTCACATAATATATCCCAGCAAACGAAAAAAGATTGAAAAGAATTAAAACGGGATTGCCAGGAATTCAATTAAGGACTTTCCGAATTCCATTTTGTCCAAAAAAGGGATTGAAATAGTTTCAATATCATGGAATTCCTTATTTTGGAAAGAATTTGTCTTTTTTGAATCCCATCCAATTCCGACACAAAAACGTAACGAAATGAATACCACTGAATGCCAAGTTAGGGATTGGAAAGTTTCGTCATGAATTCCATTGAATACCATTCATTCCGTTAACGAAATGAATACCATTGAATGCCAAACTAGGAATTAAAAATTTCCGTATTGAATTCAATGGAATTCAATGGAAACTATTTCAATCCCTTTTTTGGACAAAATGGAATTCCTGGCAATCCCGTTTTAATTCTTTTCAATCTTTTTTCATGGTGCTCTTCGTGATGGCTCCATCTTGTCTGCGTAAAACGAGTCGTGGGAGAGTTCCTTATCCATTTCGGTGGGAAGATTCGAAAACAAGATAATGTAGGAAAATTCAGCGAATAATTCGAACGTCAGTTCGATTTGAGGAGTGTGTAACACAGTGAGTCCATTGCGTGATGAATTATTTAAGAAAACAAAACGCGGGCACAGAAATTAGTTAAGTGACGTCTAAAAAAAATTTCATTTGAATGTTAATAACTATGACGGATTAGTGAGCTATTTTGATGGAAATTGTTTACGTCAATAAGTTACTTATCTCCCGTTTGTTCTCAAGTTCCCAAATGTATATCGCGCATCATCCCAACATATCTTTTGGTGAACACGTGTGCTTATATAACCTCTAATACCCTAATCTCTTTCTATCGTTCAAGTCACACCGATTTCGCGTATTCACGGGTCCCGGGTATTCTCGCGATGCTTCTGAGAAGCCCATCTCTCTCTTTTTCTCATATCTTATCATATTTCAATCCAGTATGCGATAACTTCACCTGATCAAGTTGATCCCCAGTGCGAGTTATGTCGTATTCCAAGTCGTTATGAGTATGATAATTTGTTTTATTTGAAAATAAATTTTTCTCTTTGGACGTAGTTACATCTATTCGCGCGATTATCCCATCGTCGGAATTAGATGTTTACTTTAGGTTTATCGATAAGTGAGAAGCGTGGAATACTTTGATCTTTCTATCAGGCTAGCTCATCGTAAAGGTGCAGTTAAAATAAGAGTAATGTGAGTAGGATGCTGCTTGTTTTGCTGCTTATGTTTGTGCAGTTTGTTATCTTTGTTCTGTTATCAGTGCTATCCAATAGCATAAATTCTTGTGCAATTAATTGTTAATTATGGTCAATGTGTTATTCTTTTTGGGTTAAAAGAATTGAATACTGTAAAGTTCAGTTTTTATAGTCAGTAATTTTCTTTCAATTACAAGACTTAAATACTTGTAAAATTCAGTTTTTATATATTGAACAATATTATATAATAAACCTATTATATATACTAATTTAACTAAATTTGGATTATTAGTATATTAGATAGTTGTTTATAAATATATATAAAATATAAAATTATGTATATTTATATTCTATATATAATTTATAAAATGATTTGATTAGTAATTCATATTTAAATTATAAAAAAAGACAGAGGTTACAGTAATGCACTTGGGTAGGATGTAATTTAAAGTAGATTTTTCGAAGTGTCATATATATATATATATATATATATATATATATATATATAATATCTACATTTAATATGTGTGATAGTCCTCCTTTGTACATTTTCTGTTATTTGCTTGCTGTTCTTTTATATAATGCTATTATACATTAAGCTTGTGTTTTGCAGGTTGGGTGCTAATAATGAGGAAAACTATTCTCTGGAAGTAGAAGAGACAGAAGAATATGCCATGACTTGTCTGGGAACGTTAGTATTTGCGGATAAACATTTTCGACAATCATCGACCTCGGATGATTTATCTAAGAACCAAGTTGATTCTTTGTCACTTGCGTACGAAGATCTTTTCACCATGCCATATAACATCATACAAGATTACAGTCTTACTATACAACATTTAGATATCAGTAACAACATGTTTAGTAGGTAAGTATATATCTGACATTAGTGACAGTAAGATTTGTGAAAGAGACAAAGCTATATTTGTTACATGATAATACATTCAGTAAAGTTAAAACGAATTGCTTTGGCATTTCAGAAACTTGCAGTTTTTATCAGAGTTCGACAATTTAAGGTCTGTCAATTTGGATCACAATAAAATAGATGATATCACTGTATTTCCAAATATACCAAACCTCGAGCTTCTTTGGTTGAATCATAACTGTATAAAAAATCTATATCCCTTTATCAAGAATCTCCATAGAAGCGTACCGAACCTTAAATACTTGTCTCTTATGGGAAACGAAGCGGCACCTAGTTACCTTAACGGTGGAGATTTCTGTGATTATATTCGATATAGGTATGAGAAGATATTTCCTTTAATTACATATTAGATCATAGAAAAATAATTTCTCTTATTTGATTATTTGTCGCAATTATTGCGTTAAACTTCTAAACAGGTTGTACGTGCTATCTTGGTTTCCGCACTTGGTACACTTGGATGACAGAACTGTGACCGAGCAACAACTACTACAAGCTAAGAAACTATTTAGACGATCATTGCTCGAAGACTTTGTTGTAGTACCGGAATGCATTAAGGATTTGCATAATAAAATGGCTGTATGTTCTAAGCCATCAGCATCTGACAAACAAAGAGTACTGAATGGGACAAATTTGATTGTCTGAATAGTATTAAAGCACGGCTCGGAAGAAGTCCTGACAATGCTTTTTCAGCGACGAGATGAGATTATAATATTATGTATTCCAGTAGAAACATGTGCCAATTACAAGAGCAATACACAAAGGCATTTTGTAGTGTTTTCATACAAAATATAACGTATATAAGCGCATTTAATAATCACTTCTTATAACAGTTATATCAAAGATGCAGCTATACGAACAAATAACTTATCATATTTATAGATATACGTACGGTGCATATCAATTTTTTATTGTGTTCCGCTTGCGTATTTATGTATATATATATGTATATATATGTATATACATATACCGGGTGTTTCATTTTAATCGCCCCAGGCAAATATCTCGAAAAATATGAAAGATACGGAAAAACGTTTTAAACAAATTTGTTTGGTTCGAAGGGGGACATAAGATGGTGTCATTGGTTTGACCTTAAGTGAACGTGCCGAGGTCATATGGAGTTCAACTTTGTTTTTTTAAATGGAACTCTTTATTTTTTATTACATGTTCTTGTAGCTTACCTAAAGAGCTTTTCAAAACCCTATATTTGAGTATTTTTTCATGAAGTACTTTTCGAGTTACAAGGCTTGAAAGTTATTGGGTTGCAATTATGTATCCAACAGAATGGTAGTACATTTGAGCATTTGCTGTAAACCATAAATACACAATTTGACTTCGATGTGACCCTACTTATGAGGCGGGAAATTGAGAATTGTACACTCGTGCGGGTGATCGCACTCGCCTTCGGCTCGTGCGTCCACTCCGCACTCGTGTCCAATTCTCAACTTCCCGCACTTGTTACACAAATAACTATTATCCTGCAGCC
>NW_027270283.1:0-9022 GCF_030848805.1 Temnothorax longispinosus | reverse complement strand
ATTAAAAAGATTAAAAATATTTAAAAATAAAAATTTTTAATTTAAGAAATAATTAAGAAAGAGGGATGCCAAGCGGATTCTAAATTACGATTTTTGAACATAAAAGTGGCTATAACTCGGAAACGGCTCATTTCCAGACCTATGTTTGTATGAACTTTTTTGCTTGTTTTTGGGTCCCGAATCACCTCCCGAAGTGGAGTAGGCGATTTTTCGGACACCCTGTATATAAGAAAGAATATGTAAGAAGAAAGTTTTAAAATATTGGAATTAAGTAATCAACTCGTCTCGATCAATAGATTTAAGGTAAACAAGCAATTGTTTTTTCAATATAATTAACCAGGCATTTATGAGTTTAATATATATACACTCCTCACCAAAAAATTTAAGGAACACTTAAATTTTCTTAAAAACTAGGCAAAATTTGAGCAGCTGTATCTTCGTTAAAAATGAACGAAATTTAAGTTTTAAAAAATGGTTTTGAAGTTTGAAATCTCTACTTTCAGAAGATCACTATTTTCTTTCAGTTTCTGTGAGTTTGGCAATTTTTACATATAGAAAACCACGAGCTGGACAAAATGGGAAATTTTCTTCTCACTTTGCGGGCCTGTCACGCGCCCAAAAAAATCCTGCGAAATTTTTTGATTTTCCAATGTGAATGGTTCAAGTTTTCCCTACAAAATCTTTCTTTGATAATGTTTCTACGATTTTTGGTTACCGAGTTATCGCGGATTGAATAAGAAACGTGCATTTTGACTTTGATCGCTCATAACTCCGTTCAAAATCATCGGACCGCGATTCGCAAAATGGATTCTTCAAGCTAAAACTTTGCTGTATCAAGTGCTGTATAATCGCCAATTTTTTCGTAAAGATTTTTGGATACATTACAAGTGAGTAAAAATATCGTAAAAATTTGCAATTTTTTACTTTCTTATTTACATCAAAGAAACAATTGTGCGGAACAAGAACAAAAATTTATTCTTTACGTTTTTTTGTACTTTTAAGTATCCTACATTTAACAAAAATTGCGGTACGATGATTTTTAACAGAGTTATGAGCGATCAAAGTAAAAAAATGCTCGTTTTTTATTCAATCCGCGATAACTCGGTAACGAAAAAATCGTAGAAACATTTTCAAAAAAAGATTTCGTAGGGAAAACTTGGAGCTTTCACATTGGAAAGTCAAAAAATTTTGCAGGATTTTTTTGGGCGCGTGACAGGCCCGCAAAGTGAGAAGAAAATTTCCCATTTTGTCCAGCTCGTGGTTTTCTATATGTAAAAATTGCCAAACTCACAGAAACTAAAAGAAAATAGTGATCTTCTGAAAGTAGAGATTTCAAGCTTCGAAACCCTTTTTTAAAACTTAAATTTCGTTTATTTTTAACGAAAATACAGCTGCTTAAATTTTGCCTACTTTTTAAGAAAATTTAAGTGTTCCTTTAATTTTTGTGAAGAGTGTATAATCGCTTTATACGTTCATATAATTACAATATTGTATCAATTTGTATTTATTTCGGAAATATGTATCGCGTAGCTGAATTTATTCAAAACCGCACAGACAGAGGTTATACCGATAAAATGGACGAATGAAAAAGAAACTAAATGTTTTTGGCCTTGTTAAAAAAGCACCGACAGAGTCAAAAAAGCTGTTTCGTCAATCGAAAATCATAATCCGAAACACACGGACCGATTATGCTGCCAGAGTATTGCATAAATGCGGTAAATACATTTTTAACAAATTTCATAAATCATTGTTATTACTTTACGCGTACTATTTTCTGGAAATAAGTCAATTTTGTATTACAAATATAATTTTACTTATTTGAGAAATCATACGAAATCGTATAATTTTGAAATATATAATTATAACAAATTACAATAGACACGTCTGAAAGACAAACTTTATATCTGTAACTTTATATCGGATAAATATATACGGTTTGAAGTAGGTACACATTGTTCGATCGCAGATACGTATCAAGAAGCTCGCTCTCACTTGTCAAAAGTTAAATATACCTCCCATCTTGATTCGGAAGAAAATAATGATAATGAATTTGAACAAAAAAAGAAAAAGAATACAGAACAAAAATTATTCTTCAAGCGAAGAGAGTCTCGCTTCGGATAAGCCGAAACGAAACAAAAATAAAAGTAGATTGAGGTGTCCTCCTAAAATTAGATCACCCGATAAATGTATCATAGCCAGAGAAAATGTCTGTTAGCCGGAGAGAACAGTTATATTATTATCACGTATAAGAAATAATGGAGAAAATGAAAATGCTGTACCTACTACAGTCTATAAATGGTACAGTTGGTCACGGAAAGAAAAATTCAGTCACGTGTAAGGAATGATGAAGATTATGAAAATTTTCATAACTCTGTTGTACCAACCGTTTCATTGTTTTGCGGGGGGGCCTTAACGAGAGAGTCTGTCGACGGTAACAATCACTTCAGCAAACAATACGTACATATGGAGGAGTCGAACGATAAATTTCATTCAAATAAGCGCACGTGCTTCAATTCGTATCGTTCGTATCGCGATTAACGTTAGGTAACTTGATTTCTTTCGTTTATTCGACAATTTTCTATAAAAAATTATTACTTTCAAACATTTCGGTTCAGTATTTCAACACGTAGACACACGTATCTAGTTTAAAGAAATATTTCCGATCGTAATTTAGTACATTTGTTAAATTTCATTTTTTTTTACACGTTTCGTCACATCATTTATTAATTTTCAAACATCAAAAATATCGGAACACGCATTTGAGACGAAATATAACGTTCGACTGTTTCGAATAAAAAAATTTGTCAAATTTAACGAAATCAACCGTCGACGTGCAACAAGGCGACGTATTCAATCGCGAACGACAAATACCATGGAAAGTATACGTTACTTGCCGTTTACGTGGTTGTGTTGTTTTTCAGCTTCTTCTCTTCCTTTCTTTTTTTTTTGAAATGGATCGAACGGATCTCCTTGACGTTTTTCCGCACCTGTCAGAATATATCTCTATGGTACCGCGCGGCAGGGCGGAGGCACACCCCGTTCGCGTTGATCGGTGGACCGCGCACTCGCTCTCGGCACGATCCAATTATTCTGTACAGACGAAAAAACACTGTTAATTACGATCCAAAGATTTCGAATCACTTACCCTTATACAGCTCGCGTAGAACCGTATGCGTGGAACTCGACGGAGAGAAAATACGCATAAGTGAACGATCGCTCTGACGTATGTACACTCTATGTACCGGTCGACGGAGAGATCTGTCATCCACGTCGTTCAAACGTAAAGAAGGTCGCGAACGAACATGAAGAGGGCGCCCTCGCTGCAATGCGTTTCCGAACGCGACACGCGTGAGCCCTAGTGACATACCCTAGGAGGACCCTAGGGACAGAGAAAGAGAGAGAGAGAAAGAGAGAGAAAGAGAGAGAGAGAGAGAGACGGCGTACGCAGCGTCAATCGCAATTTACGAATATAGTTTAAACTTGTTCGAAGCGAACCGAACACGCCTATCGGTCGTCGAACGACGGCTGAAGCTCGTCAAATTTAATAAAGTTTTCGCAGTCTCGTAAACGTTAGCTATAAACGTCGGTCTATTGAAAAATAACTCGAGCTTGTCGAATCTAGTGAAAAACTCTGCTGAAGCTCGTCAAATTTAAAAATGCTTCGACAGTCTCGTCAAATCTTAGCAAATTACATTTCAACCTACGAAAGTCTGTCGAAATAAATATCAATTTTTTACAAAGAAACGTTATACATCAAAGTTAGACGTTAAATTTTGGACAAAAATGCACGTGGTTTTCTGTATTTGTACCAAATGTACAAGTCTGTCGAGATATTTAAATTTTGACGATGCATTTTCAAATTTTGCAGGCGTAACAATAAATCTTATTCCGCGTTTTTCGACAGTAACGCGAATCGTTTAAAATTCATTCGACAAGTTTGCATAACAATTTATCGTACATTTCGGTTTTAAAAATCTGGGCATATTTACATTACGTATCGCGTACTTTGATAAATCTTTTATTTTTCTAAAATCATTTACATGTATCTTACTTTCGGACGAATGACTGAGATTAGTGTAACTATAGATTGCAGTGTAAAGCGGGCGGACGGGCTTTTGCACAACGCGTAATACGTAAGCATAAGAAAACTTGTCCATTTCCTTAAGGTCTACGCACACGTGTATCGGGGATCGATCGACAGCGACACGCGACGCGAGCGCCTGGCCCGCGATAGGAGAGGGTGGGGATAGCGATTGGGGACAGTGCGCTGCGTTTTACGCGCGTACGTGTAACGGGTAGCCACACTGCGAAAACGGCCAGCCGCGAGATTCGCATCGATAATATAATATGGATTCGACCGAAAGCAAATCTTCGTCCGTGTCTTTGTCGTCGACGAAACCGGCGGCAACGACGTCGACGATCACCACAACACCGGCGGTAAGGACATCGGCGGCAACGACGTCGGCTGCGACGTCGTTGCCTTGGGTTGCGACGACGTCGGGAATAGTGTGCAGGCACACCCAGTGGGAGGGTCTAACGACGTCGACGACCACCACGACACCGGCGGTAAGGACGTCGGCTGCGACGTCGAAGACTTGGGCTGCGACGACGCCGGTAATGGTGTGCAGGCACACCCAGTGGGAGGATTTACCGACGTCGACGACCACCACGACACCGGCGGTAAGGACGTCGGCGGCAACGACGTCGGCTGCGACGTCCAAGACTTGGGCGGCGACGAAGCCGGGAATGGTGTGCAGGCACACCCAGTGGGAGGATCCCACACCACGGAAGAGGCGCAGAGTACGAACACTTAAAAATATTAATTCTCCACAGCAAAGGAGAGCACTTTAATTTATTTAATTTGTTTCAAGAAATTAATTAAAAAATGTTTTCAGACAATCAAGCGTAACGAAAAGGCGCAAACGAGTCGGAGACCGAGGTATTTTTACGGTCGTAGAAATATCCGGTCAACGCCGGTCCAACAAGGCGACCAGCAGCAGCCATCGACGTCGCAGGCGCCGCCTCCAGGCGGATCCCAACCGACGGCGTCCACTGCGCCGTCGTCGACAGTCTATTATGTGCCGATGCCACCTGCTGCGCCGCCGTCGGCGCAATATTATGCCCCGGCCCCGGCTCCGGCATACCTACCGACGCCACCACCCACCGCGCCGCCAGGGTACTTCCCGCCGGGCGCTAGATACGTGCCGGGGACGGCGCCGTATTTTTATATGCCGCCTTATTAAAAAAGGGTAGGTAAAGTTGTTGACCACTCTACAACATGGCTACGTGTCAAAATATTACAGATCGCGATATCTTACACAGAAAAATTTTTGTACAGCAAAGAAAAGCACTTTACTTATTTTATTTCACTTTTTTTCAGTTTCTTTCAACCAAGAATATTTTTTTGCCAACAGTTTTCAAATATTTCGACACGAGTCAAGAATATTGTTTCCGGTAAATGTCTTTCTCGCAACGACTATGACATATTTGCGGATCAAGTAAACGGGGTACGCTCGTACAACCGCAAACGTATACCGTAAAGTCTTTGTAAGAATTATATTCACTCCGAGCAATATTCTTGACTCGCGTCGAGATATTTCCAAACCATCGGTAAAAGAAAATATTCTTCATAGAGAGAAAACTTGGTTGAAAGGAGCGAAATAAAATAAGTGCTTTTCTTGGCTGTAGAACGATTATTTTTCCGTAATGTTTGTAATCAAAACAAATAACGGTATAATTTTTATATTTGTAATAAAAACATTGTATTTATTTGTAATTTTTTATTTTTTCAGATGCGGTCTTGGATCTTCTTCGCGTCAGTCTTGCGGCAATCTGTTTTTAATTTTTTTTTTTACAATTACATCAATTTGACAATTTTCTTTCATTTAAACAATTTATAACAATTATAACAATTATAACAATTACAACATTTATAACAATTATAAAATAAACATCTTATTATTTTCTATTTATTTTGTATCATTTTCATCTCATCGTCCCATCATATGTCCCGAAGAACCTGAAATAACTATATGGAACCGTAATAAAAAATGT
This sequence comes from Temnothorax longispinosus, assembly GCF_030848805.1. Lineage (NCBI taxonomy): Eukaryota > Metazoa > Arthropoda > Insecta > Hymenoptera > Formicidae > Temnothorax > Temnothorax longispinosus. The sequence continues at coordinate 2,968 of NW_027270283.1, read as the reverse complement.
AACATTTATCCGGTTTGGTGTTATCGTGATTGACTGCATTCAGTAAAACATTTAATTTGCAACTGTTAAAAGTTTTCTTTGCTAAGATCGAATTATTTCTTTAAATCTAAAAGTATAATCTAATCTTAGCGAAGAAAACTTCCAAAACAGATGCAAAATAAACGTTCTCCTGAACGTGACCATTTTTATTATCTGAAATGTACATAAATTATTTGTAAAATATGTTAAAAAGGTGAAAAAGAAAACATAAAATTGGATATTACGCTATAGATATATAATTGCATCTTAAAAATTGCACAAAAACAAATTCTTATTCAATATACGTAAGTAAATACTATTGATACGCTATACTATTGTATCACAAAACAGTATCACAAAAAATAGTCTTTGCGGTGTTCTTCACAGTCTTTATTAATAATCTTATAAACTATAAATTGACAAAACAAAAAGAAACTTTACTTTTTAGGAAATATTCCTACACTGGCCTAGTTGACACCGATCTCTTGATATGCGTATCAAATAGTATATTTTAACTGATCAGCCAATAATCAAAGTAAATCACTAGTTATTTACTATTTAATACGCGGTGTAAATTAGGCCACTATTTATAGATATAATTGCATCTTAAAAATTGCATTTTTAACGAAAACATTCTTCTTATCGATACTTAAGTCAATATATACTTATCATCACAAAATAGTATCGCAAAGAAGTCTTATAGTATAATGAACCGTAAATTATTGGAAAAACAAAAACGAACTTTATTCTGTTGAAAATATTCTTTTATACTACACATCAATTGGAGGGGTTAAAGCCATAGTGGTGTAAGTCAAATTTTTTAAAATATTGACTCATGTGCATAGATGCAATCTATACAATATATAAATTGCATCTATGCACACGAGTAAATATTTAAAAAAATTTGACTTAAACCACTGGCTTTTACTCCTCCAATTAATATTCCATTTTTCAATAGTAATTATTTATTCACCAGTGTAGAAAAAAATATATAGTCGGGATGTAAGTCAGCCTGACTGGCAGTAATTTATTTATAAACGACGTTTCGACCCTTACTTTGGGTCCTTTTCAAGTTTAGATAACAAAGATAAATTGGAACACCATTACTAGGCCAGGTGTATCAAATTTCAATAGTAATTATTTATTCACCAGTGTAGAAAAAAATATATAGTCGGGATGTAAGTCAGCCTGACTGGCAGTAATTTATTTATAAACGACGTTTCGACCCTTACTTTGGGTCCTTTTCAAGTTTAGATAACAAAGATATTCCATTATTCAAAAAATATATATAAAGCAGAAAAATATATTAATTAACTTTTCGCTGATTACTTGTATGTAACCATCGTGATATTTCTTTTCCATTTTTGATAAATTGCTCTGAGGAAAAGCATTCGAAACAGCACCTAAAATAAAAAATAAAACAAAAAAGTTTACGCAATGTTTAAAACAATAAATATAATTTACGAATAAATATTACGCAAATTTAATTTTAACTTACAACTGATTGCCTCGTAAAGTTTCGTATTTTCGAATTTAAGTTTGTCACCTGACCCTGAATAATTCATTATTCGAGCCAAAGAATTTGACATTATTTTTGGTAATAAACGGCCAACAGCTGTATATTCATCGGTTTGCGAATCAATCTTCATCAATTTTACAAAATAATCCACCTGAAAAAAAAAGAAAATTTAAGTTTATATGTATAACTAATTAATAACATTTCTCTTCATTACGAGGTGCGTCCACTTGATGCTACAAATGCTTCGAAGCATTTGATTGACCAATCAGAATAAAGAACTTTACAAATTGGCCAATCAAAGAATGCTTTGAAGCATTTGTAGCGTCAAGTGAATTTCATACATGATCAACGATCGACAAGCGTAGAAAAATTTAATTTAAATATAACGCCCAGAGAAATTTATTTTATATTTATTACGAGTGATGCAAGTATACTTACTACAGGATAAAAATTATCATCAGACATCAAGAATGTTTGAATTTCTAAAAATGAGTCTTCATTATTTAAGGGCAGCGTAGGAAGATTTTTTGGCCTAATGACTTTTTCCTCTTCTGGATCTAATTTACGATATATTCTGTTAAGCGTTAAAATAACGTTGTCTATTTTGCCATTCGGTTCTTCTTGCCTGTCCGCTAAAGTTCTAAGGACAGCAGCAACATGGTTATCTGAAAGTAAATTATTACAATAATAATTATGTCAAAGTCAAGCAAAGAAGTATAAGTAAGATACATTTAAATATGTTAATTTATTTATCAATGGAAGGAAATACAATTCATTTCATAAATATATAAAGCAATATAAATTACCTGAGTGCATACCAACATTTTTCATTAAAGATGACAATGCTGAAATATAAATCAGCAACAAAATATCAATATAGATAGACATACGATAATGAAATTAATATAAAATTAATGGAAAATGTATATAGTTCAAAAATAAAAATAAAATAACCTTACATTTATGATGTGACTGATCAAGTGTCACAATCTTAGGAGATAAAGCAGTATCTTTAACTGTATCATTGAGAAAAACCATTGTTGCAGAGGATGTTTTACTTAATGGTGATTTATTTCCAAAAGGTAATGAAGCATTCAAAGATGGATCTTTATATGCTATAACAATTAACAATAAGAAACAATAATTGATAAAACAAGATGCGTTACAAGTAACTAACTATATATTATTTTCAATCATGAAGTATGTTAACTAAAAAAATTAAGTAAACAATACAATACAAAAATGCTAATAATTTGAGCTAGACCTAAAAACTGTAGCTTTTGTAAATAAAATTTTAATTGTAGAAGTTTGATTCACAACGTCAGATAGAACATTTGGGACTGAAGAGATAAGAAATGAATTCTTCACAAAACAGCACTTATTAATGATTGATAAAAATAAATACTATTCTACACTGTTATATATATATAC
>NW_027270282.1:0-9068 GCF_030848805.1 Temnothorax longispinosus | reverse complement strand
ACGCCACATTACTAGCGCCAGTTTGCATCAAGTGTTTACACTTGCATTTTTTACTGGCATTAGTCGACTGGCGCGGCCTGGCGCCACCAATCATTGCGTGTGAAAACCGGCCTTTAGTTCATTGCCGCCCCTCGCGGAACGTGCACGTGTGCAGGAGAAGAAGTTACTTTTTTCCTTCCTGAAGTAAGTTTTCTTACGTGCATAAAATCTGAAATATTTTTCTTTCTTTATGCCGAAGGTATAAGGTTTTATTTTTATGTTTTATATGGATTATTTATGTTGATGATTTGCATAATACGATTGACTTTCATCCAGATATTTATGTAAAAAATTTACTTCGAATTATAAAATATCATTAGGGGACTGCAATTGTAACATCAATGCCTGGGAACAGTTGTAGCGTTACAATTGTCCCCGTTGCTCGGGGACAACTTCAACTTAACCTAACCCTTTAAATATATATGATTATAAATAATCTTTTAGTTGAGAAAACAGTATTATTTGTTTTTGTTTGCTATAATGTAAAAATACTGATATTGTCATGTAACAAATTATTTTATCATTAAAGTTGCATTTTTTATAGAAAATTCGTAAGATTGATTACATAAACCTACTAAATAACTATTATTTTGTTTATAGATGATGTGGTACAATCGTTCCCCTCTGCTGTTACAATTGTCCCGGGGGTTGGGACGGTTGTAACAGTATTCCTCATATTCTTTAAACAATAATAACTTTATTCCTAGTTACATTACTGAATTCAGCACAAGAAAATTTTGTAGTCAAATAAATTCTACATTTAAAGGTACAGGTCTTTTTTACGTAGATATTATATTTTAACTGTTATAAAATCTTAAACTCAAAATGTTACTTTTGTCCCCGGTCTACCCTACTACAAATTCCAAGCCATAAATTTACTACATTAAACCAATTTTTTATGGTCCCTTCTGAAGGTAATATAAAACCGAACTCCTCGCGCATTTTTCTATATAAACTTGGCGAAGTGTAATGCATTTTTTTAGTCAATTGTTTTTCTTTGTCATTATACACAGTTCTTTCCTTGTGAAAAAGTTGCATTATTAAAAATGTTAAAAGAAAACCTTGCACTCTTCGTAATAAAGCATTCAAAATACTGTTGTCTGGCAAATTACCTGCCATAATTTTTTTTCGTAAACGAACAATTACGGCTTGTTTTGCTCTAAGCATGAGTTTTGATTTGTCATTACATCTTTTTAATTGGTTTATCTGAGCGTTCTTATGTGTTATTTTTCTATTTAAAATGCGTATTTGCCCATAATGCTCCTGACATGGCATATCCTCGTCTATTGATTCATCATCATGAAAATCGACAGGATATAATAATAGTTCCGCATTCTTTTTTAATCTTCCGCTTGGATATATCATATTTGTTGGAAAATGTCTACTACATAAAAATATTTTCTCGTGTGCATAGATGCAATTTATATATTGTACAAATTGCATCTATGCACACGAGAAAAGATTTTTAAAAATTTGAGTTACACCACTGTGGTTTTTACCCCTCCATATATAATATACTTTTACTTCAATGCAGCTGTATATAAATTATTTCTATAAATATTGTTTGAAATTTATTAGATTTAATGTATCACTTTTTAACCACATTTTATTATTTTTTAATTTCATATTTTATAAGTAAATAAATATAAAAAAATATAAAGTATTAGTGTGTATACAGGGTATTCGCCATTTTGACATTATATAAATATATATTTTTCTTATATATATTATAATTATACACTACAGATTATTTTCCTATAATTCCACAGTGATATTACAGGCTATTATTATCCTGTAATATCGGCAAGATATTCACAAAAAAAAATATTCTACTGATAAGTGGGGAAATTTGTTTCTTAAGATGATTTTTGAAAAATTATATATTTGCGCTGGTTATGACATATGTAGACTATATATAACACTTACATCAAATTCAGAAGTAGTCTACCACGTAAGGCAGTTGGCTCACGATCCAGAGGTCCCGAGTTCGAATCCCACCAAGGTAATGTTTTTCAAATACAAGAAAATATTTATAATCATAGACTGCATCTTAAGAAACAAATTTAGTTATAAAATAGTAATAAAATTTCAGAAAAATATTTTTTTTTATGCCGGGTGACTATCGAAAATCAGTGTCCTCTAGTATTAAGAGGACTGCAATCTTAAGTTTAGTGTCTCATGGTTAGAGGATATCCAAAAAATTATAACTCAAGTGATACACATCACAAAATTACGTTTACCTTATCAAAAATGAGTCGCGCTTCAAGTGATCTATTATTACAATTACAAAAAAGAAATGATATCTCTTTTTAAATTACAGCGCCAATTACAAAGAACATATTTTTCGAGATACAAAGATTATGTCTACCACTTGTTACTTAGATTTTTTCGAGGTATAATATTACCACTGCTTTTCTTCGATTAGAATAAAAGATTGAATCATGAAGAATTACACAGAGGTAACAGTATAAAATACAAATATTTTATTAAAATATTTAAACCCAACAAGGGAATATAAGGTATTTAAATACAAAGTTTATATATGTATTTTAAAAGATTTAATCGCATCGCAAAAAATTACAGAGGTAACAGTACAAAAAATAAAAATATTTTATTAAAATACATAAATTTTTCTTGTCAAAAAACTGCAAGTATATATGCTATTCGTGAAATAAAAAAAAGGCATAGTTTTTTTAAGAAAAAATATGTAACATCAACAATGTATAATCAACGGACATTATATATATTTTAACTTTTATTTATTGTATTACAATTATTAATAAAATTATATAATTTCCTTCATTTACGGTCATACTTATTCGTATCCTGCGCCGTGACATTGTCATAAGTACGTTCCGAGCTCATGTGTACCAATGGGCCTGCTTAGTCTGCCTAATTCTCTATTAACATTTTTTGTCATATTTTGTAAAGGTTTATCTATGGTAATTTCATAAAGGAATCATTCCGCCGCACATGATAAAAATTGGAATACATTATACGTAGAATTTAAAAATGTAAAGATTTTTTGCATAAATACATTGTCATATTTATATTTAACAGACTGTTAAATCTACATATAATTTTCTGCAAAAACTAATGATGTTACAATCACGCCAATATTTGTTTTACTGCCCTAAAAAATAAACAAAATTTTATATATATTGCATAAATATACATTTCAAACATAAAGAAACGAGTATGAATTAAAATAACAATTTTAGCCGAATAAATATATTACAACTTCTCTCTACAACTAATTTTGCATGTGAATATCTTAATGGGGACAAAAAAATAATTTGAAAATGTTCTTTATCAATTCTTTTACAAACTGCGGAGAGAGTATTACAAGATACATGTGGTGCAACAATAAAAGTAAAGTTTTATGGAAATGCACCTATCGGATTCTACAAATACAAATATCCTAAGAAGCTTTGCGAGCAAGGAAGTTATGGTGCTAAAATATTTTATTTCTTAGCCAAACATATGGATGGAGATATCAACAATAACGTAAAATACCAGTGGTTGGATTATGAAGAATTAGAAAAAGTATTACCCACTGGAGTACAACAGAGTATTTCACAATTTATGTTTACGTAAAGAATAAAATATAAAATATTGAACTCATTCTTTGATCTCTTATTAATATTGTCTATTATTACCGTAATATTAACATTATAACGGACTCCTAATATCCTTTTTAAAGAAAAATATTCCCCTTTACACAAACATTTATGCACAGTCACGATTATTAAATTTCATGTTTGATATTCTTTAACAAAAAAATTTTTTAGGCACATATTTTTCGTTACTAAAGAAAATATTTTATGCATATATTATTTTTAAGTAGTAGATTAATTATATAGAAATAGACAAAAATTAATTAGATCAATTTTATCAATTTTTTAATTTGTAATTAACATTATAAATTATAAAAAAAAAAATTATTAAAATAGTGTTTTTTATATTAACAAAGTATATCTTACAATTAGAATCTCCCGGGTCTCTTTCGTCCAGTATATTTGGAGTCATCTCTAACTTCTTTTCCTTGCCGGCGCCGCCTTTCTTTCTTCTCTAAAATCCAGTTCTTACTTTTCTTCAATGATTTACCCTTGGCTTTCTTTATGTATTCCCTATGTACAAAAAAATTATCACAATTTTTGGAAGGTAAAATAGAGAAATAATAGATATAACAGACAACGAGAGGATCAAACCTTCTTGAATTAGCGACGGTTTGTCTATCTTCGTTCTCTACGCCTAGTGCCTTTGGAAGCGGAGCAGCTCCTCCGGTCATTAAAACCAAGACCATTTTCTTTGCTTTTGCGCTATTCGGAAAATCGACAACTACACCGCCATAAAAGCCAGCTTTTGTGGCTTGTGCCGTAATTAATTCAATCAATCGTTCCTGTTCCCCGTTCTCTGGATAGAATTGTAACACTGCTCTTGCGCTTCTTGACAGGCATGCATACAACGTTAAGAAGAAACGATATAATTAACGTTTTGTAGGATTGTGCAAAGTTTTGCTTGCATAGCACAACCACTGAAGCGCAGAAATACTGACAGCCCCATCAAACGTACCAGCTTTAAATGGCAATCCTTGACCTATATCTCCCAAAATTAAGTCACCATCTAATTCTCTTTCATCACAGCTACGTATAAAAATAATGTAATGTGTTAATATGATTATATATCATCTTTCACGCAAATTTTTACAGACAGCGTTACTAGCAACGTGCACAACTTCATTTGAGGTTATAATTGGGTACAACATTCATCGCACAATACTGTTATACGTGCAAATCGGAAACGTACCTCGAGTCCAACTCTTCTGCGATCAACGAAGTCGGGATCGAACGTGTCAGTCGTCACTTTCTGCCAAGCGTAGAGAACCTTCTGTTCCAGCAGCGGTGCAATGGTAACACGATGTAGGGATACGAAATCTCCAGATAAGAGCACGAAGCAATTCAAATTCAGTATATCGCCAGCACGATTATACGGTGTTACTGCCGTTTCGCGTACGCGCGTGCGGCTCGTGCAAACGTTATTAACGCGCGGCCGCAATCGCGCGGCAGAAACGCCTCGTGTGAACAGGCTCCTTGATCTCAGTATCAGCTCCCTGCCGTCAATATAAAAATAAAAAATAATATAATAGGTTAACCTGTATGTATAAACACTCACGTAAACGTAGTAAACAGTAAATAGGTTATTAACCTGTATGTATAAACACTCACGTAAACGTAGTAATAAACAGTAAATAAAATAAGTATAATAGTATAGTAATTAATCGTCGCGTCGCGTAAAGAGTCACGGTCGGTCTCGCTCCGCGCGTACTTCGTACTTAAGGCCTTGGCACATAGAAAAACTTAAGCAGTAAAACTCAACCAGTAAGCAAATCAGCCAATCACAGTCAAGAACTTAAGGCACGGCCTTAAGCGGTAGCGAATCCATACTGTTGATTTCTTACTGCTTAAAGTTTTACTGCTTAAGTTTTTCTATGTGCCAAGGCCCTTACCGTGTCTCTCGAGTCTCGAATGCTCTCGAGATAGGTTAACTGATGAATAGGAACCATAGACTTATATAGATAGACCGGCCCCTGCCGTAAGAGCACGCGTAGGAAGATAGACGGTGCAGACATAGCCCGTGGATATGGTCCTCTCTCTTTCTTCTGATCGCTTGGTGGGGATAAAAGTCTAGACTAGTGGGGACTAGTAGGGAATAGGGATGGGGGAAACGCACACATTGCTCGTCAGTAGATGAAAGGCAGATGGAGGGGAGAATAATGGCAAAAACATGCTGTATCTGTATGAAAGACCTTGGTATGACGGAAGATGTGACTTTTTATCGGTAAATATTCAATGTATATTATATTACATTATAGAATAAAGTTAACCCAAAAAAACAACACTGTTTTTCATATGTCTCCTCCGTGAGATTTGCAAGTAAAAATATTTATTCAAAACATTTTCTGCACATGTAAAAGAATATTTGGAGATTGTCGTTCTTTATTATATGAAAATAGTAAAATGTCAAAATGTCTTAAAAGATTTGAAGGTTATAATAACGATAAAGCTTGTTATGTGAAAAAAAAATTGTAAACTTATTTAGAACAATACAATTATAGATTCTGCTTTACGTAAACTGAAATGTACTGTAAATGTGTTTAAAAATGCCTTTTCCAACATATGCATGCGTTAGATTAGATTGTACGCGTAAATATTGCATTATGTTGGTTGTTATATGTTGAAAGCAATCGGAATACACTTCTAAATATAATTTAAGTAATTATATGGTAATCATTAAATAAAAAAGCAGAGGAGTGCATAACTCTTGAAAATTTGCAAATGATAGACAAAAATATTATAGATTACACTAACTATATTCAGTCATTACAAATAGTCGATAAGAAGACTGGTGAACGTATACCCATTTTGCAAAGAAAAAAAGAGTCGGTTTTTGGGGTTTTATTGTAAGCATGAATAGCGCGTTACATGTAGCAAAATATTTATTTGAAAGAAAACTTATTACATATTTACTAACATATAAAATGTCTCAGGATCACATAGAGACATTTTTTTCAAGTATAAGAAGAATGGGAGGATTTAATAATAATCCGACTTGTCTCCAATTCAAAAGGTCATATAAGAATTGATGACCCATGTTCATGCAATAGTACCAGAAGAAGAAGAAATTGTACCGTCCAAGATGAAACCCACATTCTTAAACTTGAAATAGAACAAAACAACGCGGATGAATTATTAGTTGATAACATTTTGACATTGTCTGATCATGATTATGAGTCCTCAAATAGTTGGTGCTGGAATGAATACAATTCAGAAGTTGTAACTTACATAGCTGGAGTTGTGGTTAAAAGTATTAAGGATAAAATTAAATGTGATATGTGTCGCCAAAGTTTAGAGATTAAGGTAACCAAATCTTTATTATTAAGAATAAAAATAGGGGAGGATTATTATTTCCTAGTGATTCAGTTATTAAAATTTGTAAAGTTGCTGAGCGTGTTCTTAGACAACATAAAAATCTATTTACAGTTAAAAATTTAATGAATAGTTTTATATATAGCGCAAAACGTTTGTTACCTAATGATATATTTAGTTATTTAGATGATTTTATCCAAATAACATATGTGTTGATACTCATAAATCTGAATTAGTACATCAGGTTTTGCATAAATATTTTAACATAAGATTACACCACAAAGCTAAAAACAGTATAACAGATATAAAAAGAATAAGAAGTTTTCATAATCGATTAGTTATATTTGCTAATCAATAATTTCTTATATAAGTTTAAATATATAATCTTTAATACCACGTTAATAGCGTTTTTACAGAAAAACATACATTTTTAATATAAAATATTTACATTTAAAAAAGTAGTTTTATGTTTTATGTTTTATGTTTTATATTTTATGTTTATATAAAATATTCTTTAATATAAAAAATATGTTTTTATATGTTTATATATACAAGATATGACGTCATATGTTTATGAAAGAAAGTTAATATGAATAAAACATTCAGAAACATGCAAATTGCTTTTTTATTTAATGATTACCATATAATTACTTAAATTATATTTAGTAAGTGTATTCCGATTGCTTTCAACATATAATGTTCGAATTTAGCGCGTTCTCAAAATATCGACTCGTTCGTGAAATCGATAGCGTAGCGGCGACCACGGTGCGGAAGCTAGAGCGCGCTACCGATTCTCTTTTGTCGTTACCGGTCCGAGCTTGCGACGCGACGAGCCGCGTTCCGCGCCATTCGCTCAAGGTCTAAGATACAGTACGCACGTTTCGAGATCGTGGTCCTTTTGCTCGATTAGTAAGATTCGTTCGAATCAGCGTAATCCCGATAAAGTGCGATCGAGTTAGATCGTTCGGTCGTATACATTAATTGTACGAGGCGTGATTCGGAAAATACGGAAGAATATTCTGTTCGGAAAGTATCGTATAAAGCTGCGCCATTGAATAAGTACTTTCGGCCTCGTGCCCGCGTTAACACGCGTGGTGTGATTCTCGAGATCACGACGAGATTGATTCCTGCGTGCGTGCGTTTTCCGTGGTTATTACTGCTAAGACAAGAGAAAGAGAGAGCGAGAACATTCCAGCCGACGCCCGAAGGACGAAGGACGCGTGCTTATAAGAAGGACGAATTCCGCTGGCGCTCGAGAATTACATCCCTGGTTAATGCAGCCTATGACGATCGAGCTGAGTTCTTCAACGTTAAGTACTTCGTTTCTTTCTTGTCCGGGTCTCGGATAAGCGTGGACCACGCCATTGCGGGCTCTTTCAAGCCCTTCCGATTACATCGGATAACGCTGTCTAATGACGGTTTCTATCGCGAGATAGATCGCAATATAGATAAGCCGCGCATCGGTTTACGCCACGTGTACACGCATTAATTGTATTTCTACCGAATTCCGAGTTGTTTTTGACTCGAGACGCTTCGTTGTGTTTATGTCGGTACGGTAAAACAACCTTGATATTTGATACCTCATTGTTTAGCCCGTCACGCGGGTCTCTTACGTTCCAGTAACAAAGTAAAGATTCTCGGAAAAGGCATTACATGTTATACCAAATTATATAGCGTTCTATTAATATTCATTATATTTCTTAGTTTCGATATTACGTTGCGCATTATTCAAAGAATTAGTTCAAGTTTTCGTTGCGAGATAGAAAAGTAATGTGATTTGCGATCACGACACGTACAGTGTCTTTAAGAGGCAATAATAACATAATTATTGCCAACCTTTATATTATATTTAATTTGCTCTTTATTTTTAGGATATAAGGATGATTATCCTTCGACTTTAAGTTAGAATGTGCTATTATTCTATGTGTTTGCCATTTATATTGATTACTATTGTATGCTTTATTAATATTGTGTCTCTGCTCATCAGGAAGAGCTTTTGTAAATATACTGAGATAACTAAATCCCTGTTGCTCGTTCACCTTAGTAACATTTCACTGCTTGTATACATTATATTTTTAAACATATAACAACCACATAATG
>NW_027270281.1:0-9066 GCF_030848805.1 Temnothorax longispinosus | reverse complement strand
ATATATGATTTATTTAACAAAACTAAAACATATTACAGATATAGAAGAATTGCAGTTATCAAAATTTCATAAATTTAATCAAATTAATGTTTGTATTCTTCAAAACATTTGTGACGGAACATCAAGAAAAACGTAACAAATTTTGAACAAGCGAGACTAAGGAATCAAAGAAGAAAGATCGTATACGTATGAAAATCGTACAATAATGGCTAATTTTTATAATTTTTATAATTACACGGAATGTATATTATAAAGATTTTAATTTTTCTATACTGTAGAAATAATGTAATACAGATTTAGAGGCATTTAATGTATTATAGTTATTTCCAAAATCCATTACAAAAATTATGTACTAGGTGTTGAAATTATTAACAAATTTTTTTTGTATTTAATTATATTTATAGGTGTAAGTTTAGCAAAATACAGTTACTTAGTACTAGCTAATGTTATATTTTGAAATATACCGAATTTTTATTAAACTAAAAGAAAACATGGTTATTTGTGATTACTATAACGGTTGTTAAGTGAGAAAAAATAATGAAAATAAGGTATGTATATTACTTTTGTATGTTATTTCTTAAATAAAATTGCTTATGCGTTTTTCAAAAATGTTTAAATAAAAAGTAAAAAGCTTCAGCTATAATCCTTTGAAATAAAACTTGTTGATATATTCTCTATAGTGTAAGAACATTTGAAATATTTTGTTTCGAATCCTTTTTTGCAAAATACATGCAAAAGTTCGAATAATATAAATAAAGCTAAACATAAGAAACTTTATAAAAAATATCAAATACATAAAATATATTAAAAAATTAGGATTTTGTAGACTTTTGCTTCTGCTTCTGCTTCTGATTCATTAACCATGCTTTGATCATGACAGCAGTCCTACGTTTCAATGCTATCGGGTTCTTTTTAATTAACTCTTGAATTTCGTATAATGATGGTAACTTCTTTTGTGGGATATAACGGCCAAAGGCATCCAATACAATCTTTTTCTCTGTTTCACTCCAGGGTATTCTTTTACACTTTCCATATGGTGATGCTAAATAGAAAATAAGAAATGTTTAATAAATAAAAATAAAAAACAATAAAGAATAAAAAATAATGTCATGATCGTGTTCATATAGAGTTTACATAAAGTTAAAATAGAAATAAATCTCTTAGTTTTGCGTTGAGTAAAGAAACTTACTAGAACGATGTTTTTTCTGAGAGAAATATTTCTCCGATGTGTCAGTGTCAGTGTCGCTTGAATAAGAATCACTCGAATCTAGAATGATATAATAATAATAAAAATGTATTCTATATTAATAATAATAAAAATATTCTGTATTACTATGTGTATTCTATATTACGCAAATCTTTAAATGTTTAAAATCTTACTTGTTTGTGTTGTGTTATGGCTATCAACAGGTAAATTTTGTAGTACTTTTTTCCTTGATTTCTTATTCTGTTGATTTTCTTTATTTTGCATAGCGTTGCGAGATGATTTTAAAGAAATATTATAATTTAAAACAGATAAAAGTCCATGAAAACCAATCTTATTAAATAATATTTATTAAATTAAATTTATTAATAATTTTTATTTATTTATATTTATTTATTATATTTATATTATAGTATTAATTTATTTATTTTTATTTATAAATTAGTAATTTATTTATACTTTAATAATTTTTATTACTAAAATATTAATATTTTTAACATAGTAAGTGTAAACCTCTTTAAAATAAAAGTTACTTTTTACCTAAGAGCTTTTATATAGCATTTAAGATTCTTTATAATTATATGTATAATTTTTTTAAGAACAAAATACCTACTACAATTTGAGGTAGAAGCTACATCATTTTCAAAATTATTTATATTTGTATCATTTTCTTCCTCATCGTTGAAATTATCTTTGTTTTCATGATCTTTGCCACTCGCAGAGTATAATAATCTTGACATTCGTAGAATTTCTCGATGAACAATTGGCATTCTATAATGTTCGCGATGAATTTTTTCCTCGTGTCCCATAAAATTAGCAAGGTCGGTAATTTCACTGTCCGTCAAGTTCAAATTGACTCCCAATGTTGCTACATGTTTACGTAGAGTAGTACCTCGTAAAGTTTCAGGCCGATCAGCGCCACATTCAAACGAAAATCTGCGCATCAGATTACATGCTTGCAAGTATGTATGTTTACGGCGATCAATATTAGGAGTGCCAAAAACGTAAGGATTTGTTAGGCTAACACCGGCTTTTTTTCTATGTTGAAGAATTAATTCTACACATTTCTGTAACTCAGAATATAATAAAACAGGTACAGTACGGCTCAGTTTTCCACGTATCGTAAATCGCACGTACTCCATCGCTAATTTTTGGCATTCAGACGACAGTGCATTAAATCCATCTGCATTCGTCTTTGGATCAATTTTTTCATAGTTCTTATAGTCTTCGATTAATGTCCTTTCCATTTCTCCTGCTCTTCGTCTATTAAATAGCATTATTGATATTAATGTACTTTCAGAAAGCTTTAGCCAATCTTGAAACGAAAACTTTTGTTCTAGATTTTGGAAAGCTGCGGTACGTTGTATTTTTAAAAAGCTGTCCAATTTCTTAATATCGTCAATAGAAGGGAGAACAACTTTCTTTTTTCTTTTTACTTGCAATTGCGATTCTAAGGCAACTTTATTGACTGCTGTGCCATATTCATTACTTAACAATGTTAAAAAATTTTCCACCTATTTTTGTTTTTCAATATTATCTTGAAATATTGTCAAAGAAACTAGCGTTTTTCCTGTAGCTTTTAATAATGTGCCTAGTGAAGTTGCTAATGACGGAGTATTATAAGTCTTTGTTGAAATGTCAAAACCAGCAAGAGTATTTATGACATCAATACATAGTCCGTAATATTTTGGATGATAAACTGACGATAAGTCATCTATATCCTGACAATGTTGTCTAATTTCTAAAAGGAAACGACCAAGTTGTCTCAATCGCTGTCGTATCATGTTATGATGGTGTGGAGATGGATATTTTAGACAAAGTTTATTTCCATGTTCCATAATTAATTGATCATAGCGAATAATACGCGTTATTCTGTCTTCATGACATCGTGGCATTACTATTTGGCGTAAAATATTATCAGCCTGGCTTGCATATCTACCTATAACTTGCCGACTACGAACAGGACAAACTTTAGAACCTTTACGTTTTTGATCGATGCAATGCGCTGTATGGTGTCTCAAATTTAGTTTGTTAAAGAATCCTTTGCATTTTGGGCAACAAACATAATCCTGCGCAGTATTTTTACATTTTTCAGCAGGTCTTCTGCAAACTATTAATTCGCCACTATTTACGTCATTATTAACATTGTAATAAAAATCTCCTTCTCTTCGCAGCATGTTAATAAATCTTTTTCTTTCATTACTTTTTTTTCGGTAAATCAGTAAAATCTTTTACTCGTTTTTCATTTTTATGTTTTCTTTCTAAGTGGCGACCAATTTTTGATTGCCATGTTTTGCAAAATAAGCAGAAATGTTTCCTAAAAATACGTTTAGATCCTTTTGGAGGAGCTGATTGAACATACATTTCTTCGTCATTACGTGATGATTTGCCGCGAACATTGGTTGTTAATGAAATATTTAATCCTGAATTAACAGAATTATTGGAAGAATTACTTTTTCTTAAACTCTTATTTGCAGATCTATTATTTGAGACATCTTGTTCATCATGTTCTTCAGATGAATGTTCAGATGGAACATACTCACTATGTGAGTCATCATCATTTTGTAAATCTAAAACAATTAAAGTACAATTAAGGTCAACATTAATTAAAATTTAATTGTTTGAATAATATTCAATTTGAAAATATTAATCACCATTTGTTGGAAAATAAACCACGGATTGTTTTTCGCATGTTTGTTGAGAATCATCTAAATTGATTTTTTCGATTGACTCGAGTGTATTGTTCAACATCGCGTTGTTATTATTTCTAAAACAGTCATATATTAAAATAAACTTAGTTATAAATTATAAAAACAATAATATGTTCTCATAAAAATGACTTACGTATCTGACTCAAAAGTTGAATTTTCTAATTGTTCATTAATATCTTCGCATTGAGGTACTACTAACGTATTTCCGTCCCAACCCCAATTCAACTCGTTATTTAATGATTCATTTGCAATTGATATTTGACTTTCCGATAACAAGTTATTTAATGACTCATTTATAGCTGATATTTGACTTTTCGATAACAAGTCAGTACTCATTGACTTGTCACTAGCACTAAACAGAATACATAATAATTTGCTTAAATCATTATTATCAATACAAAACTATTTAAATATGTAACACAAAACTTGTTATTTACCTTTGATTCAAAGACATTTCTTGTTTCGAATTAGGTGGTAATATCCGTATAGAATTAGAAAATGGAACATTACTAATAACTGAAGGTTTATTGCTTGGAACTTTATCAAATACACTTTCCATATTAGAATTTTCATTTATGACATTTTCTAGAGAACATTACATGACATTATGTATCTTTTGTATTTAATTTTAAATAACTGATATCTGTCAGGCTTATTTTTAATGATCTATAATTTCAAACAAAATTCAAGATAGAAGTTAATTAAGTAACTTTACGTAATAGAAAATATTTGATAAATCGAAAAGCGTATATAATATATATGTGTATTCCAATGTTTCAAATGTTTCTTGTATTACACGGCATATAAAATTATAAATAACATTCTATCCTGAACTCTGTCGCGAATTATAATTCATTTAAAATGAGCTTAAGGCAGAAACACTAATTAAATGGTTTTAATATTAAATACAAAAGAAATTATTGTAGAATTTATTAATAATTGAATAATTAGTAATTTACTTTCATCTGGTGGAATCGTATTTTGGTTTATTATCAAAGATTTCTTGTTACCTATGTCACACGGTACTTTTGAAACACTGCTCTGTGTTTTTAAAATACATTTTATAGACGATCTCTCAACAATTTCATAACTTTTTAAAGGAGACTGGGTTCCTTTCAACTTCTCATTATCTTTTGATGTAGCATTATTATAATCTGTGTATGAAAAAGAAATTAAAAGCAGATTTACTTTTTAAAAATTATTTTTTTGAAAATAATAAGTTACATTTAGATCAAAGTAATATCACCGTCATCATTTGAAATACAAGTTTTGATGTTTAATACAAGTTTGCTTTATTTATCATAACAAAATCATAATCTAAATTAGAATTAAAATGTTCTTGCAAGTTAGTTAACATTTGAAAGTATTTTTAATAATTTATCAATATTATACAATTAAATTTTTTGTTTCTTTATAACAAATTCTAAATTTTAATTAAACTTTTTAATAAAACTGATAATAGAATTTAGAATATAAGTTGATAAATCAAGTTAAGTTTCACCTTGTATCACGTGATACATCAAATATACAAAAATAAAATAAAAGTTTACATAATATTATTAGATTTTTCAATTTCTTTCAAAGAATTAAACTGTGTAACTTACTTTGTTGTTTCATATACAAATCCTCTTTGCGATTTTGTACTTTAATCATATCACATTCTTGTAAAATCTTTTTTTCTTTTTCTATACTACTGTTATTGCCTATAAAAAATTGTATAAGTCTTCATTCGTATGTAGAGAATAATCTAAATTAAGTAATAAATAATTATAATAATAAACCTTTTAAATGACATTGTGTATTAATTAACAATTCCTCTTGTGTTGGACTTTTGCAACATGAAGCATTAGTTAAATCATAATATGGACTGGAAGTTTTGATATTTTTATTATCTTCTTGAAGTTTCTTTTCAAAATCTTGCTGATATTTTGAAAACAAAAAGTAAAATATACAATAAAGAAACATATAACCATAGACGTACATAATAAACTGAGCATTTCCATTGGAGACTTTCCGGCAAGATCTGAAGGACAGAAGATATGCTTGCGAAGACATTGCAGAGATGCTTCTTCTAATTGTGTCCTAACCTAAATATTAGAAAAGGAAAGTGTCACTGCAAGCATATTTCCTGTTCTTCAGATCTTGCTGGAAACTTTCCAATGAGAATGCTCAGTCTATCGTATATGTCTGTGCATACAACACAGTTAGTTTATTCATTAAAATATTTAGATAAATATTGGCTGGAATATTTTAGATTATATCTTACCTCTGTAATGTTATTGCTTTTATCACTTCTTTTACATGGCAATCTTTCTACTTGTTCTCTATAATCTGATGATGTGCTATTTGATTTGTTTAGATCTTCGATTTTTACTCGTGGACTATTAGCTTTTAAGTTTTGTACTAACTCGTATAAAATTTGGTAATTATCTGTAAATACAAATAAATACATTGTATTATATCGAAAATTAGATTACGTTAAATATATTTTAACGTCACTTACAATGAACAGCAATAAGTTGCACAGTCTCCTTATTACACTTTTTGATAAATAAACGTTTATTTTGCTTTTTTCGTGATAACTGTTTTGTAAACTTCACAAGATTTGTAAACTTACAGATTTCATATTCATTATTATTCGTTAAAATAATAGCAAATTTTCTTTGATCACTCATTTTGCACAAGGATAAATTACATCTACATTTATCAATAAAACCTATGGAATAAGAGAAAAATAATTCGTGTATCCATGTGTAAAAGATAAATACTTTACTATCTACTTTTTGCAAATAAAGACTGTCTTGAATCCATAAAAAATGAAATTACTGTTTATGATGCAGTTAGTAGAATCGTAACGTTGTAATTTTAAATAATTCTCTCTTAATGGTATGGCAAAATAAGAAAACAATTATGTAACAAATCATTTAACGGTTTAAAAAACTTTAGGTTAAGTTAGGTTAACTTGTATATTTACTTCTGCATAAAAGATTCTTTCATAATTATCAATAAATTTTTATTAATTATAAGGAATAGCAAAACAAAAAGAAATACTTATGTATATTTAGCAGTGTGGAAGAGTTTATTATTGTGCAATTTAATTACTTAGCTTACTAACCTTTTATAACGTACCTATAATTTAAACGTCCCGCACATTAATGCTAGATGGCAGACTTTAAGCTTTAAGTCCCGTACGGTGTCAACGTATTATGGCTTCTGCACACAGGACGCGGAAACGCTTGCCGCGCGGCAAGAAGCGACGCGATAGCCAATCAACGTGTTGCTTTTCCGTAAGAACCAAAAGTTTATTGGCTACCGCGTCGCTTCTTGCTGCGCGGCAAGCGTTTCCGCGTCCTGTGTGCAGAACCCATTACGCGTAATGCTAAGACTCCATAGACGCGGAAACGCCGTGCGGTAGAGTGCGTTGACCAATCAGAAGGCTGCCGCAAGTCGCCTGCGGCAAAATCAAAATTTGTGATTGGTCAACGCACTCTGCCGCACGGCGTTTCCGCGTCTATGGAGTCTTAGCATAAGAAGAAACCAATCAAATTATATGCTGTATAAAATGTATGCTGTATGAAAATATATTACACTTACAAATATTGATATATATATATGTAAATATTCGTGCTCGTAATATAGGAATTTCGTACACTTAGGTATATACTTCGTCAAATAATAAATAAGTAGAATGAAGAAAAATTGGTTAAAATGTGTGTGTGTGTGTGTGTGTGTGTATGTTGTTGTCCGTATGTGCTCTAACTTCCGTAATTTTTGAGATATTGGAATGCATTTTTTTTAATCGATAGAGTATCATGTAAGGTTGGTAAGGAAGGGTGGGATTGAATTTGGCGATGATCGGTAAAGCGGTTCTTTTTAAATAAAATTTTGAATTTTTGTAGAAAGGTTTTGTGTTTGCTCCAACTTCCGCAAACTTTGAGGTATCGGTCTATTTCTAATTTTATTATATTCTTCAATCTTTTCTACTCCTATTTCATATATAATTCTTTAAGATTTGGTTGATTAGACTCAGTTTTATACGCGATCAAAGGTCCATAATTTTGATCGCATATAAAGCTAAGTCTAATCAATTGAATTTAAAAGAATTATATATGAAATAGGGGTAGAAAAGACCGAAGTAAAAATTGTTTTTTGAGTTTTCGATGCCAATGTGTTGCTTATGTTCGAAAACGTCGAAAAATCGTAGAGTATCATTAAAGTTATGTTGGTGTTGAATTATCTTTTTTTTTGTTTATCGTATAACTTCCGTAATTTTTGAGATATTGGGATGTTTTTTTTTAATCGATAGAGTAACATTCAAGAAAAGTTGGTATTGAATTTGGTGATGATCGGGAAAGAAGTTCTTTTTTAAAAAAATTTTGAATTTTTTTAGAAATGTCCGTGGTTGCTCTAACTTCCGCAAATTTGGAGATATCGATCTATTTTTAATTTTATTATATTTTTCAGTCTTTTCTACCCCTATTTCATATATAATTTTTTAAGATTTGGTTGATTAGACTCAGTTTTATACGTGATCAAATACAAAATTAATATAAACGAAAAAGTATAATTAAAGAAAGTTAAGGAAGGATAGAGGCAGATAGACTTTCAGGAAAAAAGCAACAAGAAGATGCAGCTTGTAACGTTTATGAAAAAATTTGGAAAAAAATTGTGCAAATTAAAAATTTGCACTTGGCTTCCTCATCAAATTGCGATTTGCACATAGCAAAGTCACAATTTTGAAGTGAGAGAGTAGGAAATTAGCAAATTGAATCCACAACGTATTGCTACGCGCGAAAAGCTTCCTTTATGAGGAAGCCAAACTAAAAATTATGCATCTAATAAATGTATAAAAATTGAATATTATGAGCATCAATATTTTTATATATACATATATATGCAGAACGCATATTGTGAGTACCTTTTCATTGAACAACTGTATATTATGTAGACTAAACGTTATTATGAGGACCATTTTTATAATTATACGAAATGTATATTATAAAGCCCTTTTAATTTTTGTGTGCTGTAGAAATAATGTAATACAGATTTAGAGGCATTTAATATATTATATTTATTTCAACAATCTATTATTTTGTATACCCTTATAATCTTTATGAATAAATAGTTTTTCCAATTTATCTCTAAATAATT